>NW_006408758.1:2426504-2435264 GCF_000296735.1 Chrysochloris asiatica
AAATGTCTTCTGTTGCTCTAGCTGTTCTAGGCTGGTCTGCTTATCCTTTCAAGTGGGAATGTATCACCTCAGAAGGTTCTGGATGGGGCTGAGGATTCCACCTAAAGTCATTATACTACAAAGACTCTGCAAGAAGCCTATTTCACTGGGCAAGTTGTAGAACACCTTTTAGGTATTTCAATCATTTATAGGCTGAAGACCGGCTTACAAGTTTCTGTAATCATGTTTCTCAATATTCGTTTCTATTCCATTCAAGTGTCTATTTTACAATAGGGGGCAAGGAAAACCAATATTCATAAGAATGTCAAGCATTTTAACATTATTTCCCCTCTTTTACCATTCAGACCATGCCTCAATCCCTGTTCTTGCTTTTGTAATAGGAATCGTACACAACTAACTGTAGCCGACTCTCTCACAAATACCTCCTTTTTTCTTGGACATTATGATCATTGAGAAAGTTCTTATAAGAAGATTAAACATATCCATTGATAAAATACTCAGAAGGGTAAAGAAACAGAAACAAGAAGGGGAAGTTAACATTTGTGAGCAGAAAAAAAGAAATAAATGGAGAAAGAGAGTAAAGAAATTAAGAAATGGAAACATAAAAGAAATCTATCTTGGTTAATTTACATGCACCGATATTTCTTTGGTACTGAAGGAAGAAATTCACGGTGCATTGAAGGAATTGACAAAGTACAAGGCACAGAAATTGATGGAATGAAAATTGAAATCTTTCAAGAAAGTGAGGTGACACAGGAGGCACTCACTCAGCTATGCCAAGAAATCTGGAAAACAACAATCTGGCCAAATGATGGGAGAGATCCGTATTTGTGCACATTTCAAAGAGAAGTGATCCAAGAAATATGGAAATCATCAGACAATCTCTTTGATATCCCATATGAGTAAAGATTTGCTAAAGGTAATACGCAAACGGCTACAATCATACATTGACAGAGAACTTCCAGAGGTTCAAGCTGGATTCAGAAGAGGCCATGGAGCAAGAGATATCATTGCTGATGTCCGATGGATCTTGGCTGAAAACAGAGAATATCAGAAAAATGTTTACCTGTGCTTTATTGACTACACAAAGGCTTTCGATTGTGTGGATCATGACAAGCTATGGACAACATTGAGAAGTATGAGTATTCCAGAACACTTAATTGTACTTCTGAGAAATCTGTACCTGGACCAAGAGGCAGTTGTCTGAACAGAACATGGAAACACTGAACGTTTTAAAATTAAGAAAGGTGTGCAACAAGGTTTTATTCTTTTGCCATACTTATGCAACCTGTATGCTAAGCAAATAATCCTAGAAGCTGGGTTATATGAAGAAAAACATGGCATCAGGATTGGAGGAAAACTCATTAACAACTTGCAATATGCAGATGATACAACCTTGCTTGCTGAAAGTGAAAAGGACTTAAAACATTTACTGATGGCAATCAAAGAGCACAGCCATCGGTATGGATTACATCTCAATGTCAAGAAAACAAAAATCCTCACCAATGGACCAATAAACAACATTCTTATCAACGGAGAAAAGATTGGAGTTGTCAAGGACTTCATTCCCCTTGAATCACCTATCAACACTCATGGAAGCAGCAGTCAAGAGATCAAATGATGTATTGCATTATGCACATCTGCTGCATAAGACCTGTGTAAAGTGTTGAAGATTAAAAGATGTCAGGTTGAGGACTAAGGTGCACCTGACCCAAGCTATGGTATTTTCCATAACCTCATATGCATGCGAAAGCTGGACAGTGAATAAGGAGGATCGTAGTACAATTGATGCCTTTCAGTTATGGTGTTGGAGGAGAATACTGAAGGTGACATGGACTGCCAAAAGAACCAATAGATCTGTTTTTGAAGAAGTGCAGCCAGAGTGCTCCTTAGAGGTCAAGATGGCCAAACTTCGTCTTTCATACTTCAGACATATTGTCAGGAGGGACCAGTCATTGGAGAAGGATATCATGTTTGGTAAGTTGAAGGGTCAGAGATAAAGAGGAAGACCGCCAACGAGATGGATTAGCCAAGTGGCAGCATGGATAGATTCAAGCGTGGCAACAGTAGTGAGGCTGGCCCAGGATCAGGCAGTGTTTTGCTCTTCTGTACATAAGGTCGCTATGGGTCGGTACTGACTCAATGGCACCTAACAATAACAACAACAATAATATTTCTTCCCAACTTTCCAGCTTCTCCTCTGATAGAATATCACCATCATATATATTTATTTATTTAGGTACCTTAATGAGAACACATAATTATTTGAAAGAATAATGTGATATATAATGTATAATACGATAAATGCATGCACCACTGTGTTTTGAAATGGCCCTCCAATTATTTTGATGGCTAGACTAGTCAAATTTTCTTAGGCTCATCATGATTTCTATTTCCATAGTAATTTAAACCAATTCTGTTTTTGAAATGTGAACCTCAAATCTCATTTAGTAATAGAAAACAATGATTGCTAAAAATAACTGTATTTTTTAATAGAGATAAGATACATCTCTGGATCCACCATTCATATAAAGAGCATAACCCATATACAGTGAAATGCTTTGATAAGGAAGATCCTCATGGCTTTTACTCCAATTTTGCAATTTATCTTTCCTTTGGATGTAGACTTTGACTCAATTTTTTGAGTTGTTGTTGCATTTTTAAAGTGCTTTCGAGTCGGTTCTGACTCATAGTGACCCTGTATAGAGCTTCCGAGGAGTTGCTGGTGAGTTAGAACTGCCAACCTTTAGGTTCAAACTGACCTTTCAGTCGAGTGTTTATCCTACCGAGCCACATCAAGTTCTGATTATAAAACAAGCATTGTCATTTTTTCTTGGAGAAAACCTGATAGAAGTAGTAGAATAAGAAAATGTGGATATTTCTAAAGAGTTTAGTGTCCTCAGAAGTTAGGGAAGTTGTTTATATATATATTTTATGTGTTATAAATGCTACAGTAACAATATTGTTACTTTTAGAAAATGCTAAGTGATTGTAAATGATTGCTTACTTAGGGAATGTTTCATATTTAATAGGGTTGTGTGTGTGTGTGTGTGTGTGTGTGCTTTCTTGCAGGAGATCTAGCACTAGGGCCATGAGTGTAATTTCACATCAATCAAGAAGTCATAGAAAAAAAAAATTGACTGGATTATTTTATCAGGATTAAATAATTTAAAATGTGTTCAATTATGTACCGGAGTAGTAGGACCACAACCTTGTAATAATGCATGTATTCAAATGTGGTTATACAGTTTTTGCATTAAATGGAGGAGAATGCTCTGAAGTGTGAGTGGACCTTGATATTGAATTATCCAGAGTGGTAGCACAGTAGTTACAAATCGGGCTGGGAACCTTAAGATCAGAAGTTCAAAACTACCAGCTGTTCCACAGGAGAAAGATGAGGCTTTTTGTTCCTGTAAAGATTTATAGTCTCGGAAACCCTGTACAGGGTCACTATGAGTCGGAACCAACTCCATGGCACATAATCACAGCCACCAAAAAAGTATTAAGGATTCTAGATAGTTCCCTCACAATTGACCCAGATATCAGAACAAATAAAGTTGCATCAAGTTTCCCTCTTGGTAGAGAGTGAGCTGACACAAGTAGAGAGCTAGAAGATACCAAGGTTAAATTTCAGCCTCTGAGAACTATCTTTAAAACAATATTTATAAATTAAAATGTTATTATTATTATTTTTTACTTTATTAGCTGTGAACTATTAGAGTCTGTTCTTTGCTGTCTGTTCTTTTATACTTGGGAACTGAAGAAGAATCTGTACCATTTCTAAAATCTAGTTACAAATAAGAAGAGTAGTAGTTGTCATTTCCTAAGGCCACAGAGGTGATCAGTAGAGCTGAGGGAAGAAAATCTCATCAAGGCAGCTATACCTAAAGCATCTGTGGCAAAAAGAGTTCGAAAAGAAAAGGAAAATAAATTGAAAATGAAGAATCTTAAAGCTTGGTGTTTGAACACAGTTTAGAAAGCTCCTTGAAAATTTCTCAGTTTTAAGGAAAAATTTCTGTGGAAGCTAATTTTTAGCAATCGAACTAGTTATATCTATAATTATCATAAACTGGATACCTAATGAATTCTTCTATATTCATGTCATGCAATTGCTATTCAATCTGTAAAGAAAAAAATAATACAAAGGAATGCTTTCAGTTTTCTACATTATATTATGAAGGGTAAGACATTAATGGCTTTGGTGATGACCCTTGAAAAATGTGATCTGTTGTTTAGCAAAATGTAACTTTCTGTTCCCATTACCCATCTGTCAGTCAGTTTGTAGTACTTTGGTGACCTGCATATAGCTATGACTCTGTAAGATATACCATCAGTATTTTAAAAATTAATGGAATCACTCATGGTGGACAAGTTTGAATGAGCTTCCTAAAACAGATTAGGAAGAAAGGCCCAGTGGTCTACTTCAGAAAATAATTCAGTGACTATCGTAAGCATCACTATAGAGTATTGACTGATAGAGTTTTGGAGAATGAGCCCTCTAAGTTAAAAGGCACTATACAATGTTTACAATAATGGACTTAAGACTTTCCAATAATCTTAATGATGACTTGTCAACAATTTATTATTTTTTTTAATATGAGTTAGAGCCCCCTTGATGGCAACAACAACCACTGCAATCGTTCTATTATGTCCATTTAATGTTCTCTAGGACTCCTGGATGGTGCTGTAGGATTAGCACTGGACAGTGAGCCACAGGGTCAACAGTCCAAACCCACCAGCTGCTCCTCAGAAACTCTATGCAAGGTTGCTATGAGTTGGAACCAACTCGACAGCACTTAACCACCACAACAATAGTGTTCTCTTTGTAATTAAGAGCAAAATTCACCTTCATTAAACAGTTTTGGGCAGTGTAAGATATAATAAGTAGGTAATTATATCAACTAAAGTATAATTACTACACTGTGTAGAAAACATGGTTGGAATTTCTTTAATGAAGCCACAGATCATGCAAAAAAATAATTCATAAAATTTCATAGTTGTCAAGAATCAATTACGACTCTTGACATTAAAAAAAACTTCCTTACTCACAAAACTTTCTACTGAGTTACGCCACCACATGTGCAAAATAAAAATTTAACCCTATAACATTTTCTCAGAAATATTAAAATGGTTACCATTCAATCCCTCTAATAGGCAAACACAGATTTTAAATGTCATGTAAAACTTCATTATATAGTGCTTAACTGGACTTGTTAAAATAGCCTACTAAACACAATCTTGAAATGATCAAAGTTATCTTTTTAAAACCTCTTTAGCTGAAAATTCTATTAGCAGCAACAAATTTTTAAGAGGAATAATTGTTACACGCTGCCCAGTCCATTCCAACTGGTTGTTGTTAAGTGCCATCCAGTCAATTACGACCCATAACAACCCCATATAGGGTTTCCAAAGAACAGCGGGTGAGCTTGAACCACTGACCTTGCAGTTCAAACAACTTTGCAGTCTGACACATTAGCCCACAGAGCCACAGCAGGAGTCCATTCCAATCCACAGCAATATATAGTTTTCGATGGGTGCTATATAGTTTTCGATGGGCGCTGGTGAGTTTGAACCGCTGACATTATGGTTCAAACTGATCCTGCATTCCAGAGCATTAACCCACATCACCACAGTAATAAAAGCATATGTATAAGCATTCTTTACAGGGGACTTATGAAGCTTCTCCTTAGAGCTTCTAGATACACAAGGCAATGATCACAAGTCTCAGCTCAGTAATTGATGAAAAGAGACTGAATTAATTATTATTCTTTTCTTATTAAGAAGTCAAAAAAAAAAAAGAAGCTGTGACATTATTTAGTGTCAAGATAACAAAATTAAAAAGAATTTAGTAGTAGATGCCTGAGCTGGGGGACCTAGACAACAACGACCAAGTACTTACCAAGGCAGATAAACAAAATGGGTAGGTTGGGAAGCACATTCATGCCAGTGAGCCTAGAAAGATGATAATGACAATAATAAGCAGAAAATTCTTTCATACACTTTACGGTACCTTCTATATAACTCAAATACTTCCCCATGCCCCTAACTAATGAATTAATACTGTCAGTTAAAAAAAATAGAATGTTTTTCAGGGTGAGTGCAATGCTTGGTCAAGGTCAAAAAACATTGTGAGTCCTAAAAATGGAACTCTACAAAAATAATTTATTATCTCTTTCTTTTGCTTTAATGACTTTAAGGAATCAAAGGGAAGAAGTACTTCAATCTGATCATTTTAAATCTAAATACTTCCTTCTTTTCCACATCTATTAGTAGCTTAATGCTTCATCCAGAAATCAATCTCCATAGCCATTCTTAATATTTAACACCTTCTATTGCTACTCATTGGAAACGCTATACAAGGTTGTTATGAGTCGGAACTGGAACCAACTTGACAGCACTTAACAACAACAAACTGCAAAACAGTCACAGCAGCAAAGGGCTCAAGCGTAGCAATGATTGGAGGTTGGTGCAGGACATGACAGTGTTTTGTTCTATTGTGCATATGATCACTATGAGTCAGTACTAACTAGATGGCACCTAACAACAACAACAACTTCAAATCAAGGAGTCCTGGTGTGGCATTGTAGGATAAGCACTGGACTCCAAGAAAAACAACAACTGAAAAGCTAAACAGCTGTATCTTTCTTCTGCGGAAGGGTTGGTAGTTTCATACTGCTAACCTTGAGGTTAGCAGCCCAACTCATAAACACTACCCTACCAGAGCCCTTGGATATTATAAAGGCCAACTGTCTTTTCTTGATGAAAGGCTAGGTCTAATGTTTTTGACCTAAGCATAAATGTTATCTATTCAAAGATGATTTTCTCAACCATACTCTTAGAAATAAATAACTCCCATTATATCATTTATATAATGTCTTGGTAAATATATTTTAGATAGACAGATGGGAAGACAAAGAACTAGTGATATGAGAAAATGCATCCTGTTCAGGTAAATTAGCACTTTCACATAATATACAAAAAACAGGACACCATCAGAAATGTCAGTGAATATCCAGTTTTTGAAATAGCACCTTAGTTATATACACGTAAACTAAGTTTCCCAAATAATATCCTTTTGGCTTCAAGACCCAATCCAAATATATCTGTGTTTTAAAAGGATCTGCCCCTAAGCAGAAATATTAAAACTTCCATTATCACATAATGCAATATCCTTTCTGAAACCAGTCTAGACAGACACGATCTGTTATAGTCCGAAATATTTTTTCTTTTAGGATAATGAACAGGCATAGAGCAACACTAAGTTTAAAGCACTAAATTGTAGTTCCACAAAGAATTTATTGTTAAAGGGGTTTTGCTCAATGTGAGCTAACAGTTGGTATGTATATATGAAAAACACACAACACCTGTGGTATACATTAGTGTTCAATACTATACAGTGCTCTTAAATATTTCTTTTGTACATGTATGCAAAATTATAAGTGTTTATTTTGTCTCTTTGAAATATCACTGCAATGATTCCTAAGATGTTTTCATGTGTCTTATTTTGAACACTCAAGACTACCAGAAAAAACTACAAGAAATGCTTTAAATACTTGCTGAAAGGCTAAAATTCACTTTGCTACTAACTCATTAATTATCTTTTCTCAGAACTCCGGCATTTCAATCTTAGGTAAAATTCTCTTGAGGAAAAAAAAAAAATAGTTTTAGCTCTTAGCTGTATGCTACAGTGCAAGAAAAAGAGTAGATGAAAGAGACTATGTATGCAGCAAATAAACATGATTCATGTCAGACAGGCAGCTAAAACCAGGCTATAATAGTTTAAAATGAAAGGATCAACCATGTCTCAGATGAACAATTTCAAGTATAAAGATCCAAAGAAAACATTACCCAATTTTACTTTAATCTGTTCTCTTAATTTCCTGACCAGCTTGTTGGAAATTGTTGACTACTCACCATCACAAAACCTGACAACTGAGCATTTACCCAGCACACATAAATTCGTAGCTGGCCTCACTCAGGGAATTAAACCATTACTGATTCTTCTACAGGTAGGAGAGTCTTTTTATATCCTAAAGCGTCCACTCCTAATATTTATATTGCTTGGCCTAATATGAACAATAGCATCATATAGTTTTATAGTGCAATAGAATTTACAATACATTTTGGCACATAATAATTTATTTGATCCTCACAAGAGTCCTTTCTGGTTCATAAGATAGACAGTATTATCTCATTTTCACAAAAGAAAGAGGTGGATTTCAGGAAGGTTAAGTAAATTGTTCTGAACAGCACAGATGGTAAGGTGGGGCCCTGGGACTAGCATTAACATCTTGAGATGCTTATTCAAGGACTCTTTCTACTATTATCCCTGTAATTTTAGAGTTTGGATTCAAGTTAGTTTTATGTCAAGATTTTGACTCTACAAAGTTATTAGCCTTTATGTAAACTTTGAAAAAAATAGGAGAATTTAACATAAATGTACATCTTATCCCTTAGTGAGAAGTGGGGGGCAGAATTAATATTATGGGCAATTTTATATTATCTGTATTAATCAAGAAAAAACAGCAAGCAATTACAGAACTTTTTTAATCCACACACTAATCGAAAATTCACATTCACAGTTCATAATCTTTAAAATTCAATCTTGCCTATATTGTCATTCTCATATAACAAAATGTGGAACTTGGGACAAAGATGTTAAACAACTTACTTGTCCAAATTGGCACATTCATTTATTTGTATAGTCAGAAAGGGAACCCAGGTCACTGACTTAAGTAATGTTTGAGGGAATACTATATA
>NW_006408758.1:2435488-2471466 GCF_000296735.1 Chrysochloris asiatica
ATGTACAGGGTTTCTGAACAGCAGCTGGTAGGTATGAACCACCCACCTTGAGGTTAGCAATCAGTGCTTATGTGATAGTGGCTCATCAGTATTCTATAGGTAGAGCACTGTTGTTTGCTGTTAAGTCCCATCGAGTCAGTTCCGAATCATAATGATCCTCTATAAGGTTTCCGAGGAGCAACTGGTGGGTTTGAACACTCAACCTTGCAGTTCAAACCAATCTTGCGATCCAGTACTTACCCTACAGCACCACGCAAGGACTATAGGTGGCCTGCTGTTGTTAAGTGCCATTGAGTCAGTTTCAACTCATAGTGACCCTGTATAGGGTTTCCAAGGAGCGGCTGGTAAGCTTGAGCCACTGATCTTGCGGTTCAAACAGACCTTGCAGTCTAGCACATTAGCCCTCATGCCATACCAGGACTCCATAGGCAGCCTAGTCAATATCCAAAGAAAAGAAAAAAAAAAGTGTTGAAAATTCAGACAATGCTTTAAAAAATAACAAAAACAAACTCAGGATTTCGTGAATACTTACATTAAGAAAGCGATTACAATGTAAATTTCCAGTTTATTTCATAGTCATTAATATTTTGATTATTACAGTAGATCTATTATATATTTTGTGTGGTGGTATTGTTGTTAGGTGCCATTGACTAGTTTCTGACTCATAGAGACCTTATTATGCACAACAGACGAAACACTGCCCAATCCCAAGCCATTCTCACATTTGTTAGACTTGAGCCCGCTAGTGCTGCCACTGTGTTAATCCATCTCCTTGGGGCCTTCCTCTTTTTCAGTGATACTCGACTTTATCAAGCATGATGTTCTTCTCCAGGTACTGGTCCTACCTGACAACATGTCTGGAGTATGAGAAATGAAGTCTTTTGCCATCCTGGCTTCTAAAAAGAGCATTCTGGCTGCACTTCTTCCTTCTGCACACAATACAGATTTGTTTTTTCTTCTGGCAGTCCATGGTACTTTTAATATTCTTCCCCAACACCATATTCAAATTCATCAATTCTTTTGTGGTCTTCCCCATTCAATGCCCAACTTTCACATATATATACTGTTGTTGTTACGTGTCGTCAAATCAGTTCTAACATATAGCGAGCTTGTATAGGGTTTCCGAGGGTATGAATATTAATAGCAGAAAGCTTCTGCTGCAGAGTGGCAATTAGGCTTAAACTGCAGACTATGGTTCGCAACCCAGTGCTTTTTGTACAGAGCCAACACATTTTCCTCATATACATGAAGCTCATATACATTGAAAATACTGGTTTGGATCAGTAGTATACTTCAAACTGCTATCTTTTTTCTTGAATGCTTTAAAGACGTCATGTGCAGTCTAGTGTTGGCTAATGCAATACACTATTTGATTGCTTGACTGTTGCTTCCATGAGTGTTGATTGTGGATTCAATTAAAATGAAGTCTTTTGACAGCTTCAAGGTTTTCTCCATTTATCATGATGCTATTTATTGGTTGAGTTGTGAGGGTCTTTGTTTTATTTACATTGAGCTGCAATCCAAACTGGTCACTCTACTTTGAGGAGGCTTCTCTTCCTCAGTCGTTTCTGAGTGCCTTCCAACCTGAGGGACTCATCTTCTGGCACTGGATCTGACAATATTCTTCTGCTATTCATAATGTCTTCATTTTCCAGTACTATGTCTCACAACATTCTACTGCTATTCAGTAGGTTTTCAGTGACTAAACATTCAGGAGCTGTCTGTCTTTCCATCTTCCCAGTCTGCCTCAATCTAGAGACTCCACTGAAACCTGTACCCCATAGGTGACCCTGCTGTCATTTAAAATACTGGAAACGTAGCTTTCAGTATCATAGCAACACGCAGGTCACTATAGAACAACAAACTGACAAATGAGTAAGTAGTGACTAATCTATGTAAGAATCCCTATTTTAAGAAATTGGTAAGTGTTGTAGAATCTCTTCTGATGCATAGAGACCCTTGATAGGATTTCCAGGCGCTAAATCTCCAAGGGAGCAGAAAGCCTCATTTTTCTCATGTGTAACAACTGGACTGTGGTTCTTAGTCCAGTGCTCCCATTTTAAGAAGAGTACCCTATCCTTTTTTAAAAGTTAATTTATGTAAGATTCCATTGTTAATTTTTTAAATGGAAAAATGCAAGATTTAATTTTTTTTTATTTTATTTTCTTGCTAATGAACCAGCTTGCAAAAAAATAAATACATTGGAAAATTGTGCAAATGAGGAAAACTGGAAAAACTGCTCAGTTGTACCCTACTAATTAAGTTGACTAAAATGAATTAGAAATGAACAGCGGGGATTACAAAATCTATAAAACAGAAATGATTATTTAAATACCTCTGTTGAAAGCTCCACTAAATGAAATACTTTACAGTCTAGAAAGCCTAAAACAAAACAAACAAACAAACAAACAAAAAAAAAATCCAGAGAAAATCTATAGAATAATGACTAGTGGGAATAGAAAGGAGCCCTGGTGGTGTGCAGTGGCTAAGTAACCAACTGCTAGCCCAAAGGTCAGCAGTTCAAACCCGGCAGCCTCTCCGTGGGAGAAATGCATGGCAGTCTGCTCCCATAATGAGTATAGCTTTGAGAACCCTATGGGGTAGTACTATTCTAGTCCCTGTGATTCAGAATTAGACTTAAGGAAGATGCATCTTTTTTTTCTTGTTTGTTTGATACAAAAATGGGTATAGATATTCTAAATTTATATATAGGAGAACTGGGAAAAGTTAAAGTCTGAAAGAGGTAAACATATAAAAATATAAAGGTAGGTTTTCTATACTACAAGTATTATATGTATGCACCTAAGGAGTTCTGGTATGGAGCTGCGATTAATGCACTGGACTGCAAGGTCAGTTTGAGTCCCAAGTTCACTGTGGTTCAAGCTCACCAGCCACTCCTTGGGAACCCAATACAGTGCAGCTATGAGCTGGAACTGGCTGATGGCACTTAACAACAACCTAAGAATAGACTGAAAACATAAAGAGCTTAGAAATATCTAGATTTATGGATGGCATATCTTTTAATAGAGTTAGGACATCACTAGATTTATGATGGGAAAAGAGCTCTGCTTTTTGATGATATCAATATTCTGAAGATGTTAAAAATCCTTAATAATGTATTCCTTTTTGCCCAGCAGCATACAGCAATTTGAATAGAATGGTCTGCAAAATAGGATAATTCTCTTCTTTTGTCTAATAATCTTTGCCCTCAAATAACTACTTCTCATATCACCTGAATATCTGTCTAACTTACTGCTTTTGGACAGCACCCTTATATCATGAACTCTGATGCTGGCTTATTGTCCTTTCCCTTAATGCCTAATGTTTGTCTTTGGATTATGGGGAACCGTTTCAGATACTTAAAAAAAAAAAAAAAAAAGTAGAGTCAATCTGATCACAAATGTCTAGTTCTTAAAATTTATTTTGTTTTCTACTTCTATTTATAAGAGATTATGAAAGTACAAAAGGGTCTCCATTTACACCACTGGACTTTACTTTTATTTTAGATATGTATGTAATTGAGACAGTTTTGATCTGTCTAGACATAATCTCACATTTGAGGGCCTCAAGGGGCCAGGCAAGTTATGTAAATTAGTGAAGTGGGATGGAGAGAAATAATGGATGTGGTACAAACTATAATAAATTGAAACATGCAATCTAACTCAATTTTTTAAAGAACACTGAGGAAACTTTTCAGGTTGGCTAGACTACACAGATACTCTTTGAGATGCTTAGAAAGAAACAAAATCAGAGGATCAGTGTTTCCTTTCAGCTAACTTGTTGACAGTGTAGTATATTCCTTATCAATGTGAACTCATGTATGAACATTCTATTAAATTAAATCAAATGTCCTTCAGCTTCCATAAGGAGCTCTGGTAGCAGAGTGGTTAGGAGTCAGACTGCTAATCTCAGGGTAGTTCCAAACTACCAGCAGTTCCGTGGAAGAAAGAGGAGACTGTCTGCTCCTGTAAAGACTTATAGCCTTGAAAACCCTATGCAGAGCCGCTATGAATCAGAACCCACTCCATGACACAAAACCACCACCACCATAAAAGCTAGATGTTCCTGGAGATTCAGTTATGAAAGATACCTCTTTTTGTTATTAATAAAAACAGTATTTTGTCAGGTATGAAAAAGTACTATGACAAGCACCATTCAAAGTTGATAAAAGAAGTATTTCTTGTCTCATATAAACTCATGGTATGTTACTCTGATAATACAAGGAAGTGACCTGTATGTTTAAATGGCAATAAACATCAAGAGCAAAGAAACATTGCATTTCCCCACCTATCTGAGGGCAATGAAGCAGCTGACTTTACCCTCTTCATAAAGCTTGAGCACAAAAGAGTATTTGGACGCAATTTGGACCACTCTCTTTCAGAAAGAAGTGTGAAGTCAAGAAAAAGAAAACAACTTACCCAAGGTCACCAAATATACTAGTAGAAAAGCCAGGTGAAGATTTCTAAGTGTCTATCTTAGGACACTTAAGGCAGCACAGGAGGCACTCACTCATCTTTGCCAAGAAATCTGGAAGACAACTATCTGGCCGACTGATTGGAAGAGATACATATTTGTGCCCATTCCAAAGAGAGATGACCCAACGGAATGCGGAAATCATCTTTGATATCGCATGCAAGAAAAGTTTTGCTAAAGGTAATAAAGAAACGGCTACAATCATACATTGGCAGAGAACTTCCAGAGGTTCAAGTCAGATTCAGAAGAGGGATATCATTGAATGAAAGCAGAGAATATCAGAAAGATGTTTACCTGTGCTTTTTTGACTACACAAAGGCTTTCAATTGTGTGGATCATGATAAGTTATGGACAACATTGTGAAGTATGAGTATTCCAGAACACTTAATTGTGCTCATGAGGAATCTATACCTAGACCAACTGAATGGTTTAAAATTAAGAAAGGTATGCGACAAGGTTGTATTCTTTCACCATACTTATTCAACCTGGATGCTGAGAAAATAATCCAAAAAGCTGAGTTCTATGAAGAAAAACATGGCATCAGGATTGGTGGAAGACTCATTAACAACCTGCGATATGCAGATGATACAGTGAAGAGGGCATAAAACATTTACTGATGAAGATCAAAGAGCGGAGCCTTTGGTATGAATTACATCTCAATCTCAAGAAAACAAAAATCCTCACCAGTGGACCAATAAACAACATTCTTATCAATGGAGAAAAGACTGAAGTTGTCAAGGACCTCATTCTTCCTGGATCAACTAACAACACTCACGGAAGCAGCAGTCATAGAGATCAGATGATGTACTGCATTATGCAAATCTGCTGCACAAGACCTTTTAAAAGCGTTGAAGAACAAAGATGTCAGCTTGAGGACTAAGGTGCACCTGACCCAAGCCATGGTGTTTCATATGCATGCGAAAGCTGGACACTGAATAAGGAAGACCGTAGAAAAATTGATGCCTTTGAGTTACAGTGTTGGAGGAGAATATTGAAAGTGCCATGGACTGCCAAAAGAACCAATAGATCCATTTTGGAAGAAGTGCAGCTAGAGTGCTCCTTGGAGGCCAAGGTGGCCAAACTTCATCTCTCATACTGTGGACATATTGTCAGGAGGGATCAGTCTCTGGAGAAGAATATCATGTTTGGTAAGATGGAAGGTCAGAGAAAAAGAGGAAGCCCCCAAAGAGATGGATTGGCCAAGTGGCAGCATCGGTGGACACAATCGTGACAACAATAGTAAGGTTGGCCCAGGATCGGGCAGTGTATCATCCTGCTGTGTCACCGACTCAATGGTACCTAACAACAACAATCTTAGGACACTTAGAAAGGCGTTTTGGTAGTGTAGTGGTTATGAATAGGGCTGCTTACCTCAAGGTCAGCAGTTCGAAACTACTAGCTGTTCCACAGGAGAAAGATGAGGCTTTCTGCTCCCATAAAGATTTATAGCCTCGGAAACCCTGTACAGGGTCACTATGAGTCAGAACCGACTCTATGGTACTTAACAACAACAACAACTATCTAGTGTTCTTTGCTGACCAATGCACTGCCAATGATAACTGAAGTAACATAGTAACATTTAGATGCATTCGGAACCTTAAAGCAGGGTATTTTAAAACCATCAAGTCTCATATGTATATTCATTCAACACTACTGAGGCGCACTGGACTCAATATTGTGGGTATAAATTGCTGAACACAGCACAAATGGTCCTGCCCTCATGGAAACTCAGGGTCATGGGAATTAGGTGTTTTCAACATGGGGTCAATATGGTTTAAACCTTATAACAATCTATTTTTGGCCTTCACTAATGGGATACAATTCAAAATGCCTCAATTTCATAGTGGTGATGGCAATCTCCCCATGGCTTATGTATTAAAGTTAACATTTATCATTTTTATATTTGCTCATTATAATGCTAGGGATTCTACATGATGAAAGGTAGGAAAAATTATTCATGCCAGGACTCTGTCATCAAATATTTTTCAGACTTCCACACTTTAGCTAACTTGTTCTTGCCAAAGCTACTCAAATTGCAGCAGCTTCTTCCTTTAATATTGCTACATATGCACTTTAAGGTTTCTTAATTCTTTGCTCATTTATTATGTTGCATGTAGATACACAGTTTCATAGCAAGATGAAGGTTATTTTAGCATCCTGTATTATAACTGAGATTGCTAAAGACAATAGAAACTTTTTAAAGTCATAACTCTTGAAACCAGTTGTATTTCTACATCAAATCCTCTAAAATTGACATGTTTAATGTGTAGAAACAGATATCATTGCAGAAAACTTATTTAAAATATCTTCTAAAATAAATATTAGGAAAATAACATTGAGTGTCATTAGGTCTGCACTATAAATTCCATTTGGGGCACAGATGTTAGTGAGCAGTGAAAGTGTTAGTAATAACTTCTGAATGCTTTTATTATATGCAGCTGGAAATTGGTGAATTAGAAATAGTGTCTTAAGTCATATACCTCTCATGTGACACATGTTGGATGGTGGAGAACGGGGTAAAAACAAAAGTTGTACCACAGTGTTTATAAAACTTCACTACCATTTTCTAGTCTGTTGTTGGTAAGTACTGTGGAGTAGGTTCCGACTCATAGTGACCCTGCACAGGGTTTCTGAGGTTATAAATCTTTATGGGAGCAGAACGCCTCACCTTTCTCCCACAGAACCGTTGATAGTTTTGAACTGCTGACCTTGAGGTTAGCAGTCTGACTCGTAACCACTACGCTACCAGAGTACTTTTCTTTGTCTTTTAACACTGACTCAGAAACAAATGGTAGCTAGTCAATGTCACAAAACATGCTACAAAGTCTTTCGGTGCATAGATACATCTCAGGCACTATAGGACATCGATGTAACTCTGCAGAAATAGCCGGAATTATGGGCACATTTGGGTCAAGGGTACGGTTCTACCAATCATCCTGAGTCAAACAAAACTAAGCCAGCTTTCCCTGTACCCAGGAGCTGGCATCTCAGCTCGAATCTGCCAACTACAAAAAGGTACTTACTATATTGCACAACTTCCTTCAAATATTCTATTTGAGAAAAGCGAGTTTAATAATGATGGTAGTGGTCTCACGTAGTATTAACTTTCTGTAGCAAAACAAATAAATTCACAAAAAGTTGTCTAAAATCTGGTCCTGAGTGAGTCAATGAATGTCCTTACTCTCCATTAAAACTAACAGTAGTTAAAACAAACAATAATAAGAGTTAACCTGTATGCCAGGAGTTGTATAGATGCTTTAGGATAAGTACTGGACTATAAACCTCAAGGTTGGTGGTTCAAACACACCAGCTGATCCTCAGAAACTCAATAAAAGGTCACTATGAGTCAGAACTAACTCAATAGCACTTAACAACACACATATACTGTCTCATTTAATCCCTCAGACAATTCTTAGTGAGTTTTTCCATTATTTCCTGTTTATTGGTAAAGACACTAAGATTTAGAAAAGTTTAAGTAATTTGCCAATTGTCATAAGACCAACAAAACCAATCCATGCAGACTGATGATTGTTGTAGTTAAGTGCCGTCAAGTTGATTCTGACCCATAGCAACCCACTATAGGGTTTCCGAGGAGCAGCTGGTGAGCTTGAACCACTGACCCTGCAGTTCAAATGACTTTGCAGTGTGACGCATTCACCCACAGTGCCACACCAGGAGAATCCACATTATAACATACTAAGGAGTTCTGGTAGCGTAGTGGTTACTAATCGGGCTGAGAGCCGCAAGGTCAGCAGTTCGAAACTACCAGCTGTTCCACAGGAGAAAGATGAGGCTTTCTGCTCCCATAAAGATTTACAGCCTCAGAAACCCTGTACAGGGTTGCTATGAGTTGGAACTGACTCCATGGCACATAACAACAACAAGGAGCTCTGGTAGCATAGTGATTACGAGTAGGGCTACTAAACTCAAGGTCAGCTAGTTCTAACTACCAGTGAGTGATTCCATGGGAGAAATCCCACAAAGATTTACAGCCTCAGAAACCCTATGCAGGGTCTCTATAAGTCTGAATCCACTCCATGACACAGCACCAACACATCACTACAAATGACCACACTGTGGTGTAAAGCATGCTCTATTTAGCTTTTGGAGTCTTGTGGTGCTGCAGGATAATATGCTAGACTGCAAGGTCAGTTTGAACATCAAGGTCAGGGTTCAAACCCATTAGTCACTCCTTGGAAACCCTAAACAGGGTCACTATGAGTTGGAACCGCCTCAACAGCACTTAACAACAACAAATTTATCTTTAGTTTACTAGCTATTGAGAATATAACTTTAGCTGCAGTCTGAACACTCTTTAGGTAGGCATTTGAGTATAAAGCACCTCAGCAAATTTTACTTTAAATGAAGATTCTTTTCAGAAATTTATAAAAATAAATTCTACATTACTGACAATTAAGGTCATTCAAAGCCTACTTCTATTTTAAATTTTGTTAATGTCAAGATAACAGCAGAATAAGTGCTAGTTTTTACAGAAATCAAATTGGAGAGTCTTTTTAGAGGTCATATAAATATTTCCAGTATGTCCTAAGATGAATGTTAGAATAGTGCATTTCCAAATAATTAAAATCATGACTGTCCTTGTTTGTATATATTTTTTCAATGTTGAAAAGGTCTATCCTATAATCTTCATTAAATAGAATATAAGACTCTCAAAAACACTTGTTTTATATAAAAAATAATGTAAACATTAATTTTACCAATATAGCAACTTCTATTACTCTTCATAAGGAGCTCTGGTAGCGTAGTGGTTACGAATCGGGCTGCGAACCTTAAGGTCAGCGGTTCGAAACTACCAGCCGCTCCGCGGGAGAAAGATGAGGCTTTCTACTCCCGTAAAGATTTACACCCTCGGAAACCCTGTACAGGGTCGCTATGGGTCGGACCCGACTCGATGGCACTTAACAACAACAACAACAACATTACTCTTCATGTCCCATTTAAAAATATTATGTCTTTGCAATTTGTAAAACATAGAGTTTATAACTATTGAACATATTGACCTGGTATCATTAAAATTACATAGTTTGTCATTATAATGAAAACAGTAAACACATGAAAATCTAATATTGTTATTGTTGCTAAGTGCTGGAAATTCTGACTTATAGTGATCTTGTATTGGGATAACAAAGGAGCAGCTGGTGGGTTTGAACTGCCAACCCTATGTTTAGTAGTCCACTGTTTACGCTAGAGTGCCACAGTATCATAAAATTGTATCTCTTTTTTGTTGTTCTTGTTTAGAACTCTGAACACTGCTTTAGTGTAAGTATTAATTCATATGAGAAAGTAAAATGTTTATGTGACATGTAAGACACCAGAATTAGGAAAATCAGATATTCTAAATTATTCCCAAATATCCAAATTGCAAGGAATTAATTGACTTTGAAATAATTCAGTTATCTGAGAAGCTTACAAAGATCAAACACTTTTTAAAAATTATATATTTCTCTTTAATGGTAAATTTAATATATACTGAAGGATTCTTTGTTACACACATCATTTTCTTTCCTCATGCTTTGCATTAAACATCACATAAGTGAACAGCAACAATCTAGAATGATATGGAACGATATAGCATCCATTCATTCTTTAATGAGAATGAACATCTATAGAAAGGAAACCCTTCTACTATTTAGCTCAAAGAGAAACCTAGAGAGGTTCATGACATCTAAAAATCCACTTCTTCCAATGATAAGTGATGTCTTTCTCTGTCCCACTTCTGAGAAAGGTCACTTACACATTAATTCTGGGCTGACCATGAATGTGGTTTCTGAATAATCTGAAGCTCAAAAGCAGTGAATACTTTGTCGTAAATTAGTGAGCTCTGGGACACAGCTGCCCTCAGTAAAGAGTTCAGAAAACGGGTAGGCGTCTGTATTTCCTTACTTGATTTAACCTTTAATATTTTTTCCCCTTAAATGTCACAAAATCAATCTTATAAAGACCTACCTCATATTGATTTGTATATAACAGTGGTTTGTACATAAAAAAAAAAAAATTCATTGTGCATTTTTTTTCTATTGACTTATAGGTCTAAAATTCTATGGAATCTTAAGGATACTCTAATTCTTAATCACCAAAACCTTCAGCATAATTATGTTTTTTAATGTCATAACCATAGCATGATATAAGATCAAATATTTGAAAAATACTTGTTAGGTGCTGTCGAGTCACTTTTGACTCAGAGTGAGCTGTTGTAACAGTAGAACTGTCCCATAAAAATTTCTAGACTGCCATTTTATGGGAGCAGATCATCAGGTCTTTCTCATTAGAGCGCCTGGGGAATTTGTACTATCAACATTTAAGTTAGAAGCTGAAAGCTTAACCATTGCACATCAAGGGACTCCTTGAAACATAAGGTAATATTCAATTTTGTCAAACCTTAGAAAACAAGGTTTTACACATTCAATGCTGTACAATGATAAAGAAAAAAGTGTTACAGTATACATAAACTTCAACATTTCATTTTAGTTTCATTGCCTCGTTCGAGTTTATATTCCATAGTGGAGTTCAAAGCCCTGGATTTGAATCCTGGCTGCACCATTTAACAGCTTGATTCTCCAGACCATTACATTTTTCCTCATCGTATGCTTTTATTTTTTAAAGATAGTGTTTTATAATTCTCTTAGATGAAAGTTTTAATAAATGCTAAGGTTTTCTCTTCTCATCTTTAACCACAGGTTTTCCCTGTTTCTTGTTGTTTTTTTTTTTTTTGTTTTTTTAAATAATGACAGAGTGTACCATACAAATATTAGTTTTTATATATGTGAATGATATGAAAGAATTTAGAAATCATCAACTGCAAACCTTTCAATGTTAGTCACAACGTAAGATGAAAAATTACCAGGAAAATGATGAAAGAAAATCAAGTATTTGCGGCATTATAAGTACTGAACGTCATATTTCACACAGTGCTTCCTCTTTTATTATATTAGCTGCTACAAAGGACATGGGTTTAGAACTCATTTCTAGGTTGTTCTTATATTTTGTTTGTCTACTGGCAGCCATCATGGGAGAAAGATGAGGCTTTCTGCTCCTAGCAAGATTTACAGCCTCAGAAACTATACACAGGTCGCTATGAGTCAAAACCATCTTGAAGATACTTAATAACAACAATTATTGGCAGCAATAACATAAACTTATTTCTGAATATATTTTTAATTTCCTGAGAGACTCTAAAATTACCTATATATTTTACTTCATTCTTCTAGATGTACTGTTATATGCAAAGTCAAACCTACTACAATTGCCCCCTTCTTAATATGCTTTAGACTTTCATGATTAGACAAATACATGCTTTTAGGGATGTTTAACAACAACAAGGTTGAAAAGGACTCATAGTATGGCTCTGAAGGATCAGCGCTGGCCTCTGAATCACAATATCAGCTGTTCAAACACACCAACTGCTCCTTGGAAACCCTATACAGGGTCACTATGAGTTGGAACCGACTCGGCCACACTTAACAACAACAAGATTAGTAACAGAGCTATAAAAATGAACTCAGTCAATGGACTCCAAAATACCAGCAACTACGAAGATGGCAAAAGATTCAGCAATATTTGGCTCTGTTACATATCAGGATGCCTTGAGTCAGAGCTGATTCTGATGTCAATTAACAAAAACAATCTCCGACAGATGGCTTTGAGTGGCTGTAAATCAAAAGATTGGAAACACAAGTCCACCCAGAGGCACCTAAGAAAAGACTGGCCATTTACTTCTAAAAACATCTGTCACTGGAAACCCTCTAAGGTAAAGTTCTAACCTGACACACATGGGGGCATCAAGAGTGAGAGTCAGCCCAATAGCACATAAAAATAGCATATAAACATTTTTGTTTTCACAGTAAGAATGTTAACTGAAAATTAATATGAACAATATTATTACAGCATGGGAAATAATGGTATTTCTCACATGTCACATTTTCTGAAATTACTATCCTCCATGAAATTGTATTCAGTCACTCAACAACATTCTAGGAATACTTAAATTTGTAAGACTTATTTTTATGAAAAAAATAAAAAGAAGTAAATAGAATTTCCAGTCTTAGGAGCTTGAAATTTTAAGTTTAGGTTTAAAAGTTGTAACTATTATTTCTGGTCCTCTAGCATTTAACCTTTGCATATTTTGACCTTTTAACATGATTTTTTTTAAACTCCAGAGTCTAAATTATTTGTACTCTGATAATTCTAAGTAAATTAAGATTTGAAAATTAATTGGTTTACATAAGTAAATTTTAAACAATTTGTGTTTCTTATATACAGGAACAAATCTCTTTGACATGATATTTTAAAAGGAAAACTTAAAGTTAGGGGAACTTTTTTTCTAGTAACAATTTGATGTGTAACATCTGGCAAGCCACTTAACTTCTCTGGGTCTCTGTTTCTTCACCTAAAAATGAGGGTGAAAAACTATTTTTTTTTTCTATTTGTAAAGGTTTCTGCCACCTTCCAAATCTATGATTTGATTTCAATATTTTACTCATATTAATTAAATGGCAAGCGTATATAGTTAAAACATTGAATTAAACATAACGGTCTGAGTAAGGTCTAAGGAAGGTGAAAGCAGGGACTTGTATTTTGGCTAAGTTTATGAATCATGGTTCCAGCCAAATTTACAGCTAGTTTAAATTGACAACTTCTGCAAATCACATTATGACGTGAACAAGACATTAGGCCTTATTTGGTAAACATTCGAAGTAGCAAAGCAAAATAGATTTTATTATGGTATTATTTAATGCCATGCTTCAGAATAATCAAGAACCAGTTTCATGAAATTTAAAAACAGACAAATTTAAAACTTGGCAAAGATAACTACAAAAATGAAGGATATTTTGCTTTCATACTTATCTGCTATAATAAGTCAGTACATTATCTAAAACAAATAAAAATCAAATCCATTTTCGAGTTCATTCTGACTCATATAAAGAATGAGTAGAACGGCCCATATAGTTATTGTTGCTAAATGCTGTAGAATCAGTTCTGACTCATAACCACCCGGCATAAGGTTTCCAAGCAGCGCTTGGTAGGTTTGGATGGCTGACCTTGGGGTTAACATTCCAGTATTTATCCTACAGCTCCATACCAGGACTCCAGAACTGCCTCAAAGGGTTTCCAAAGTTGTAAATCCTTATGGAAGCAGACTGTCTCATCTTTTTCCTGCAAACTGGTGGATAGGTTTTGAATGACCAATCTTTTAGTTAGCTGTCAAGTACTTTAACCAGGCTGTGTAAGCAGGGCACCTTTTTTGTACACGATTGTTACACACTACCCAATATAATTTAATTTATTCACACTTGAAACAAATGGGCTCATTTGTTTCAAGTGTGAATAAATTCCTCAAATTCAGACCAATTGTTCTCAAATTTTGTTTTAGAAATCCTCTCTTAAAAGGCACATATACAACAGAATAGAGAAAAGGAAAATAAATGTACACTGCTACTAAAAAGCAGTGGAAGAAGGAGACAAAGAAAATCTGAGTTCTCATCCACCTTGATGTTCTCATTAAAATTAGTCATACAGCAGACATTGCACCTGCCAGCCAAAAGTTTCTAATGAACAGAGAGACTTACTGCAGAGTCTCTTATCACTGCAGCTCCCTTGGGGCCAAAACTATTGATCCCTTTCATTGAATAAATACTAAAGTAACAACAAGAATCCATTATGTCTGACCTAACAAGAATTTTTAATTGAACAAGTTACTAACTGAATACTCAAGCAGCAGTGGATATACTATCACTTACTGTTCACTTCATAAAGCTTGAAGAGTATAAGGCAAATACTGAATGAGTTGACAAAAGTATTCATTTTTCCATAGAATTCTCTCCAAATAAATGTCCCCAGTTTTAAAGAATTAATATGATGCTTGCCATCAGAAAAACTTGATCATATATTTTCCCAAGTCAGCAGTGCTGTTTCTCAACAAAATTATCTTACTCGATTAATAAAATGATGTATTAAAGGTCCAACATTTAATTTTACATAAGGTCCTTCTCCAAACATGTGTCATATTTTAATATATCACACACAACTGGAATAAAATGAAAATGAACGCCCTTTCTTTTCCTCTAGGATCAGTCTTTAGCACTAAAAAGGTGAAAGGACAACTTGACATTAATAAATATTTCCAGGGTATTTTCATAAGAAATTAAGATACATGAAGATCTTCTTCAAAGCACAATATTTACCTCAAAGCATTAAATAACTGAGTTTCAGTGCATTCTTAAACATTTTTTTAGACTATAAACTAAAACTTACAGATCATAAAAAGATAGGTATTAGATTAATTAATTAATTAATTAGCAAGTAAAAGGAATGCTTCTTCCTTGAGAAAAAGTTTTATGTGTTGTATCGAAATTAAAAAAAAAAAAAAAAAAAAGAATTCTGGAAAGAAAAGCTGCAATTACTGAATATTGGGGAGTGAAGCCTATGAAATTTGTACTAAGATTTTGTGTTTGACCACTTAAAAATAAATGGGCTTAAAAAGAAATGAAGCATGGTAAACTTAGTAAGACTGACTATCTTCTCCCTAAGGATCCCTGGTGGTGCTGTAGGATAAGTACTGGACTACTAGCCACAGGTCAGTAGTTCAAATATACCAGGCTCTCCTCAAGAAAAAGATGAGGCCTTCCACTCCCGTGAAGATTTACAGCTTCAGAAACTATATACAGCATTGGAATCAACTCAATGGCAGTGGATAAACTGCATTTAAGGAGGCTTGGTGTAACTATGGTTTAGTACTGTTTTGCTAACAAAATGAATGCAGTACAAATCCACCAGATACTTCAAGCGAGAAAGATGTGGCAGTCTGCTTTCCGATTCATAGCAACCCTGTGTAGCATTTTTGGAGAGTGGCAGGTGAGTTTGAACCTCCAAGCTTATGGTTCAAACAGACCTCATGGTCCTGTGCTTATACTATAGAGCCACACCAGGGCTGTTGTTGTTGTTGGTATGTGCCATTGAGTTAGTTCCGACCCATAGCAACCCTCTAGAGGGCTTCCAAGGAGCGACTGGTGAGCTTGAACCACCAACCTTGCAGTTCAAACTGACTTTGCAGTCTAGAGCGTTAGCCCACAGCGTCACACCAGGACTCCAGGACTACTCATTAATAAAAGCCATGTTGGCCTATCTACATATTCATTCATATTTAAGGTCAGTTATCAATGATTGCTAAGGAGTTCTGGTAGCATAGTGTTTACAAATCAGGCTGTGAACTTTAAAGTCAACAGTTCGAAACTACCAGCTGTTCCATGGGAGAAAGATGAGGCTTTCTGCTCCCATAAAGATTTACAGCCTCGGAAACCCTGTACAGGGTCACTATGGGTCAGAACCAACTCGAAGGCACTTAACAACAACAACATCAATGATTGCTGGCCAATATTGTATACAAAGAGCATGATCATATACTCCCACAAAATTTATTTACATATGATCTCATTGTAGATAAGTGACCCTGGTAGTGTAGTGAGTATGAGCTGGACAACTAATCCCAAGGGCAGCAGTTTGAATCCACCAGCCACTCCATAGGAGAAAGATGAGGCTTTCTTCTCCCATAAAGATTTTCACTCTTGCAAACCCTATACAAGGTCACTATCAGTTAGAACAGACTCAATGGCACACAACCATTACCACCAACACCTATAGTATAATTACCATACTCTGAAGTATAAACATTGGACTGCTAACCACAGGTTGGTGGTTCAAACCCACCGGCCACTCTTTGGAAACTCGAAACAGTGTCACTGTGAGTTGGAACTGGTTCAACAACACACAACAACGAAAATAACCAAAACACTGAAATTAAGCAAAAACTTAACTGAAACACTCTATATCTACTTCTCATTTGAAACAGATGATCTCTTTCTGGAACGAGATATTTATTGCAGGTACAGCACTTGCCTTTCAAATGAGTTCTTGCTGTTAAGTGCCGTTGAGTTGGTTCCTACCAACAGTGACCATGTACAGGGTTTCTAGGGAGAGGTTGATGAACTTGAACTGCTGACCTTGCAGATCAAACTGACTTTGCAATCTGGTGCATTAGTCCATAGCACCACACTAGGACTCCTTCAAATGAGTAGTACTGTTTTTGTAGACCCATACATGAAAAGGGAAAAATAAAACAACTTTATTTTTCTTGTTATTAATCATCATTATTGGAGTCCTGGTGTGGCACCATATAATAGGCACTCAACTGCAATGTCTGTTTGAACTGTAAGGTTAGCAGTTCATATCCACCAGCCACTCCTCAGGTACCCTATACAGAGTCACTTGGAACAAACTCCATGGCACTTCACAACAACACTAACCATGATTATTAGGAGAGAAACAAGATCTTTACGGAATAAACTGGCAATATTGATTCACATTAAATCTACTTTCTCGTCTGGACTGGTATGTTGGGTAATACCAAAGTCAAGAGAGGTGAGAAGACTGATATCACAGATACACATGTATCATCAAATTGGGGTCCCTGTACTCCACAGTGATAATGTACTTGATTAAAGTTCTATGTGTTGGAAACTGAAAAAGTGTCTAGAGGTTAGCCAGTATCTGCTATCAATAATGTTATCATATATACTCTTTATATGCAACTCTTACTTAAAACATATAAATATTTTGTGTGTGTGTGTGTGTGTGGGAAATGGATCTTGTATTCATACTAATTTGAAGTTGTGACCCTCAGAAAATAAGAAACATAAACATCACATATCAGTAATTTATTATATATTTTTTCTTTTTTGAAAAAGGTAAAATAAATACACAACATCATCGAAATTTTGATTTTCAAAGTAGGACTATCACTGTATTCATTTATGCAATTTGTTAATTTGGAATCTATGTAATTCTTTGAAATGTTTTAAAATATGACATTTGATTCATCAGAACTACTGTTAGACTCGTACTACAATAATTAAACAAGTTTTATAATGGACAAAATTAAAAGATTTGTAAAAATTATTCAAATTTGACTCATTTTTTAGCAATAGTCCAACATATCTAATCACTAAAAATGCCACTGTAAACATTACCTCACCACAGCCTTACCGCTCTCATGTTCACGTGATTTTATTGTTATACAACAATGGCACTGACAAAAGTCTATGGATTGTCTCAATTCCTAGACTAAAAGAATTTGGGTCAAAATTATATTTATATTAGGCTTAAAATATATTTAAGAATATCAATCAAATTTATTTTACAGATTAAAAAAAATCATCCTATAGAAACAAGCAATAAATTCTTAAGGACTACGTAAGAAAAATTATTTCTGAAAATTCATATCCCTATGCTATTATAATAATCCACAGATTAGGGATAGATATATACCACAAACCTCAATAAGTAATCCATGGCAGCTCAATTCTTAATCAGTCTTCAAGCGTCTAATAAAAATGTAGTAAATCAAAGCAATATAGGATAATTCTGTTTTTCCTAATAGAAATCATATTCAACTAGAATAAAATTGATCACATATTCTTAAAGTCTAAAACTCCCATCCTCTCTAAAAAAAAAACCCAAAACACCATAGCTCTTTTTTCTAGCTTATAAGCAAAGTAGTCTTTCTAAAATGTCTCTAAATACATTTTTAAATGGTAACAGTGAAGCAAAGGAAAGCCTAGTAACTGGACCTCTGCCTAAAGTATCCCTAAACTAAGAAAGATATGAATTGAGGAACCAAGTAATCTATGTCAGAAAGAGACAACAAGAGTTGCTCAGAGTAGCTAGAGAAGGTATGGGACTATAATTACAGAGAAACTCTCCTAAAATGAATCACAGTTCAAACAACTGAAGTTCAAAAAACTTCAAATTTGAAAATGCCTCAAAATGAATTCTGAAAATATATAGTCAAAGATATAAAATTCCAAAATCAAGATCTCAGATTCCATTCCATATTAAATATATATCACTGTGGATAATTCTCCTAAAATATCTTTTTATATGAGTATATTGATCATGTATTTTTGCAAAGACAAAGGAAAAGATAAATTCTAAGATCTCTAACTTGGAATAAAATTGCAATGAAGGTCAAAAATCTTAGATTAAAGCTACTGTTTCACATTATCTCACTGTGTGTGCCAGGATCTCCTACTTACTGGAACTAACTGACCTCTACAGTATGTTATATTGCTTTTACTCAAAAGCCAACTTGATTCAGCACTTTTAGTGATTCATCATTGTTCAAGGTTAGTAAATTTCACAATTCCATTCTGGCCAATTATCTCACTTTTTCTCTTCTAACAAAACTCCTTCATCTTACATTACATAGAGTTTTTGCCCACAGAGATTAGAAGTTGTTTACAGCATGCAGGATGCCTACAACATTCCTCTGCCACTGTTCAAAGCCACCTTATTTAACTGCTCTTCTTTTATTTAGCCTGGGGATATAAAGAATAACTACAGCTATCAAGGTGTAAAGATAAAACCCGGTTGATACAGCTTAGAATTATAGGGAATATGACAACTGTGCCATGGAGCAAGGAATGAGACAGTAAATAAAAAACATCTTGGAAGTAATCTTTTCAATTGTGACCATGATGAATAAGATCACAAGCAGACAATGCTTTACTTATGAAAACTCAATAACCCAATGCCATTAATAATTTTTAGTAAGTTGTTCTGTGGCAGACCTTAATTTACTGAAATGTATAAATATGTGTGTGTGTATATGTGTGTGTATTTATCTGGAGTCCTCCTGTGGCGCTGTGGGTTAATACACTAGACTGCAAAGTTTATTTGAACCACAAAGTCGACAGTTGAAGCTCACCAGCAGCTCCCAGAAAACCCTATACAGGGTTGCTAAGAGTTGGAACTGACTCAACAGCACTTAACAACAACAAACAACATATGTGTAACGTATAATATAAATATAAAATCAAGTGGATACAATTAATTAAAATTAGCTCATGTGTTTGATAAAAATAACACCTACCACCACCAGCAATTACAGTGAATCTTTTCCAACTCTTAGTATACCCTGTGTTTTAAAGTAAAGCTGTGATCCATAGTGTTGTTAATGATCTTTTCAATAGCAGATCACCAGGCTTTTCTTCCAAGACACCTCTGAATGGATTCAAACTGCCAACATTAATTAGTAGCCTAACCATTTGTGCAACCCAGGAACTCCTTAACACCATCAAATAAACATATGGTTCAGGAGTTTTTTGTAAATTTGTCTTCCCACCTCTCCAGGTAGAAGGTAGTCCTGAAACACCATCAATACTCTTTTGCTTGCTACTAGGGTGATCATAAAGACAACTGTACAGATGACTGGCTATAGTCACAAAATATAAGATGTCCTTTATTGACACACAGGATTACTGAGACCTATGACCTTAACCTACACAGCTTGCACTGGTACTTACTCAAAAGGTTTAATTTCAGGATTTTTTTTTTCCCCACCAGACTACAATGTATTATTTTCAACATATCACTAACCCCTCCTATTCATGATAACACAAAACATAAAGAATAAGATTTTAGAACTTCCAATACTGGTCATAAGTCAAAACTACTATTATGTATCATACTTTTCCATTCCATTATTAGTGCATGTTTGAGTTTCATAAGGTCTTCCAAGCACAATATTAATCAGCATGCACTTATAATTTGATTCAAGGAAAGCACACCTTTGTGTAATACAAACCGGGTTTTGCCTTTGTTTAAGTATTTATCAGTGGTATTTTTTAGAAAAAAAGGAGAAAGAAAAGGTGGGGAAGAAGGAGGGAATCTGAATTGTGAGCCTTTTTTTTTTTTCTTACCATGTGTCTCACACATATTTTATAATGTCTTTCCAAGTTTATAACCAGTTTTAGCAAAATCTAAATCCAGATCTCATGGTCTTTGGCTACGTTTGCCCATTCAGATTTCTAACTGTGGAAAGGATAGTTTAAAGAAAAGGTTAATTAACACAGCTGTGGCCTACATGGAACATTTTCTAGGCTAAAACAATTTCAATTCAGTTCCCCTAGAAATCAGTCGACAAGAATTTTTGGCTTGCTCCCAAGAAGTTTCTTAAAAAGGTTACCAGCTTAATTGAATGAAATCGGAGTCTGTAGCCATCAACAATTATCTATAGAGCACTAGTTGTTACTAGAATAAAGTGAGAGACCAACTACTATCGTTTATGAAGCAGTAATTCTTGACATTGACCAATGTGATTACATCTATAACTATTTTGGAAACTTCTTGAAAATTTACTTGTTTCTTACACTTTCATGAAGTTACCACACAGATAATAAAGGATGCCAACAAGCTTGTCTCAATATGATTTTTATTTATATCACAGAAAGCCAAAATTAACCTGAAGCATCTGAGTAAAATCTATCCAAACTGGATAAACAAGCAGCCATTTTATCAACAACCACGAAGCTTCTCCATTATGTTTGCAGTTACCCAGTCACTCCTACTTTATGGCAAGTTTGCTGTTGACAATTTCAGTACTTGTATCTTTCCATTCCTGAAAACTTTTCTGATTCATTTGAGAAGTGAATGCCCCCCCATGATTTTGATGGATGGACTGAAAATGACCTAGTAACAGAATCATAATCACGTTGCATTGAACGCCTCATTAGGTGATTAGTAGTATATCACACACCATTTAAGGATTTTTCTGGAACCTCACAGTAGACAAATATTTAGTCCTTTCAAACGATGAAGATATAGAAGTGGTCATTCTTCTAATCAAGTGAAGGGTAGAATTATATATTAAAATTTATAGGGGATGCCCTTCTCTTGGCTCTTTGCATGTAAAAAACAATTGCTTTCAATTTATATTAAGGTGCACTTAAATATTAAAAATATTAAAATGCAATCATAAGGTTCTAAAAGAATTTCAACATCAAAATGCAGTAAACATTATTTAAATTCCATCTTTCTGGTAAAACTGAATCTTAATACAAAGCTCAACTTTTGTTAAATGGTAATTTACTTACTCCAAACTACACTACAATTATTTCCATGTAATAATATTAACAAAACCTTATATGTTATATTTAGGAAATAATGTGCAAGAAGGTAAACTTAAACAATAAAATCATTGTTTCTGCAATGACTTTATAATTATAAAACTTTTCATTTAATTTGTTTAATGTATAACTATATCAAGACTGTATTCATTAATTTTCAGAAAGCTCAGATATAATATTTTTACCTTTGTTCTAGAATCTTAACTCATCTATATAGGAATCTTTTTTTAAAAGATAATTGTATCATTGTGTGGCTGAATTATACCAGTTTGTTAAAGGATGGTGATACTGTATCACAGGGCAAAAATAATTAACTGGTTTTATAGTATTCAAAATAAAAATGATAGTCTGACTCTCTTGAGAGAAAGGTAAAGTGCGTAAACTAGGACTGAATAGAGTGAAGGGTTACTCAACAATTATTTTCTCTTTCAAGGTACACACTCTTAAAATTGACTATAATAGAACACATAAGAAGAGGAAATGACAGTTCAAAATAGAGAAGGTACTATAAGAAACCAAAAAAGTTATTCAGCATGAGTTCAGGTTGCTGACTTAGGTAAGAAGCAGTCCAGATTAGTAAAAGATCTGTGATTATTAATAAATATTTTTCAGTATATGAAATCAAAGATTGTTTGATTTATTTTACTATAATGGTTTCTGGGTTGTTATGATAATGGGAGCTATGTCACCACCATTTTAAATACCAACTTGTTATTTGTGCTCATTTCTGTGGACTTTATAGATTAAAGTAGACTAGGAAAGACGGTCTGAAAATCTACTTAAAATTAGCCAATGGATTTTCTAAACATAAAATGACATTGTTTGGTATAGTGTTAATAGATGTGTTCCATAGGTCAGAAAGCACTAAAAATATACAGTGGTTATAACATACCAATGATGGTGAAGATGGCATAAACCAAGCAAAACTTTGTTCTGTTAGACATGAAGTTGTCATGAGTCCGACCCAACTCAAAAAGCAACTAACAATAATAACAAGCACACTTAAAATAATAATAATAATCACTATTTACTGTTGTTGTTAAGCGACATCGAGTTTGTTCCAACCCATAGCAACCTTGTATAGGGTTTCCAAGGAGTGGCTGGTGAGCCTGAAACACTGACTTTGCAGTTCAAACCAGCTTTGCAGTACAGCACAACAACCCATGGCACCACACCCAGAATCCTAAAACCCACTATAATTGTTACTTATTTAAGATGACCCTCACAGATATATCTTTACTCCATGGCAAATGCCTTTGGAATGATATTCAATATGGTTTAAGCCTAACATGGTTTTAGCTTTTCTGCAACCTGTTTTACCTGCTGAATTTCATCTTTCCCTAACTTCTCTACTACTTCTCTATGTCGAAAATCCAGCCCCAACAAACTCAGACGTCTGAAAAATCAATCCTCTCTCTCAGCTTTGGAACTTCACACATTGTTTCCTTCTGCCATAAAGACTGATCTCCACTCATTTTGCTTGGTAAATCCTAGAGCTTTTCATAATTCAATTTAGATAGTGCTTATTTTGAAAGGATATTCTCTCCTTGATTTCCTTTATGTTTTGTTGTTGTTAAGTACTGACAAGTTGGTTCTGACTCACAGCGACCCTGTATATGGTTTCCAAGGAGTGGGTGGTGAGTTTGAATGGCTGACCTTAGGGTTCAAACAGACCTTGCAGTCAGTGCTCTTGAATTAATGAATGAGTGAGGATCTGTCTTCCCCAATGTGAGTATAATTAGCATAAGAGAAACTAGTAGTAAGTAAGCATGATAAATAAAAAAGAAATTGAAGTGTTTAATGGTTTTATTCTACTTGTATAATCAATCAACATCCATGGAATTGGCAGTCAAGAAACCAGTGATTTAGTGCATTAGCACAATCTGCTGTAAAAGACTTCTCTATAGTTTTAAAAAAGGTGTCATTTTTATGACTAAGGTATGCCTGACCCAAACCACGGTCTTTTCAATTATCTCATATAGATATGAAATCTGTATAATGAAAAAAAAAAAAAAAAAAAACAGAGAAAGAATTCATGGATTTAAATTCGAGAAGAATACTGAATATATAGTGAACTGCCAGAGGACCAAACAAATTGTTCTTAGAAGAAAGAAAACAGAATGCTCCTTAGAAGCAAGAATGGTGAGACGTTAATTCACTTGTAGACACATCATCAGTGAAGACAAACTCCTGGAAAAGTACATCATGTTTGATAAATAGAGTCAGTGAAAACAAGATAAAACTTCCGTGAGATGCACTTATACATAACCACACAATTGTCTCAAACACACCAATGATCATGAAGATGACTGACATAGGACCACACAATGTTTTGTTCTGTTATACCTATTGTCACCATGAGTCCTAACTGAGTCAATGGAAATAACATCTGCAACAGAGTTGGTATTTAAAATTAAGAAAAGTTACCTAATTCAGATTTCCAATAACACAGCATTTATGGATGAAATATACTACTTTAAATTGAAATCTGTTATGTAGCCCTTAAAGATGCAAAAATATCTCTAAGTTAGATATTAAATTTTCATTCACTCACAGGAAAGAAAGCCAAATGTCTCATAAGTTCATCGAAGAAGAAAATCCAATGTATTTTATCTTAGCTCATATTTAAACAATACATTGGATAATTTATTCTTAATAGAATAAATCAAGTTCTCAGGACTAAATTTTAGAAATGTTAAAGGTCTTCCTGATAAAAACATATTATAATTTAATCTTTTTTTAAAAACCTCAGAAAAATTATGTTTTTAAACAAATACAGTTTAGTTGTGTATTACAAATCAGGTCTCTAATCTCACTTATAATTAAATTTTTGTGTGTTGAGGAATATTTATGGCAGACACTGGGTTAGTAATAAGGACTTTTCATTTGTTATCTCACACACACACACACACATATATTATATAGCCAACTTGAAATATATATCAATGAAAAAAAACAAGAGGCAGTAATATTAAATAGCTTTTCCAAAATCAGAAAGGAAGTAAATGTCAAAACCACATCTTACAACACCAAGTCCTTTGTTCTTGTTCATTATACTCTACTTTTCCTTCTGACATAAAATGTACGATACTAAATAATCTCTAGCCATTTCACTATTCATTAATATATAAACAGTCACTATATAAAACTTAGACAGAAATGTATACTTCGGGATCTTCATGAACATAGCTCGTGGTTAAATGATTTGATACTGGGAGGTATTGAAATTTATACAGTTCATTTTTTGCTTTTATTTATTTGTGCTCTCTTTTATATAGTATAAAATAATAAAACTATGATTATTTTTCAAGTATTCTTCACATTTAATACCTTTACAGGTTTAAAATTCATGAAACTATTTCCAAATACTTGAATCATTCTAATCTCTCCCAACTTTGACTTCATATAATATTGACTAGTGTGTTTATCATATATTTTGACACTTAATCATACACATGTCATAAACACCAATAGAATCGGAAAATCCTTGATTATAAGAACCATTTTTTTTCTCTGGGAATCCCTGAAGCCTCAAGCACAGTTAGATATCAAGCACTTATGCAAATGTTTTCTAAATTAAATCATAAAGTAATGATTTTTGAAATTGAAGGAAGAAGAAATCTAATATGTCAAAAGCCTATATATTGGTAACCTATTTGAGTCTACATTCATTTACATCACTTTATAATATAATGTCAAAGATTTCTACTAAAAGAGAGTATTTTAGAATATGAAAATGTTAAAAAAAAAAAAAAAGTTGAACAAAGCAAAGATGCAAAATGCAAATACTCCCATTTTCCTCCTCCTTAACATGCTAGTAAAGAGGACATTTCCTAGTGATTACAGTGATAAGCACAAAAACTCACTTGAATTCAATAAGTAATGCAAGCAAACAGTAGAAGGATAGAAATACAAAACCTTAGGCTGACAGGAAAAAAAAAAGCTTTCCTTAATTACTTAGATTTTTGGAGAAGCCTGACTAATCGCTTAGTACATTCTTTGAGTAGTGATGATCTGTTATTAAATTGTCGTGCAATTTTTCTTGATTTAAAAAAATGTAGATACTGTTGAAATATTTTATTAAAATACATATTGACTTAGTTTGGAGATAAGAGCAACTGATGAGAAAGTGTGCTTGGAATAATATTAAAAGCCAATAAGCCATGTTTGGGGATATTTTATGAATTGGGCTGCGAACCTTAAGGTCAGCGGTTCGAAACTACCAGCTGCTCCGCGGTCAGAAGAAAGATGAGGCTTTCTACTCCCGTAAGGATTTACACCCTCGGAAACCCTGTGCAGGGTCGCTATGGGTCGGAACCGACTCGACAGCACTTAACAACAACAACAACAACAACATATATTTTCTATAAATAGAGGAATATAGTCAAATCAGTATCATCTGACCTTGAATGTGAGTTTTGAGTAAATAAAGCATTTAAGGACAATTATTTTGGCATTTGCAATAATCTAATGATATATCCTAAAATTGGATTATTTTGCTTATTTCATGATATATACGTAACATACAGTTGTTAAGGTGGTTAATCTACTCATTATAGACTCAGATGCTATACTTTCATAAGTTATAAGTTGTGGTTAAATTAATATATTCATTATAGATTCTCTGATGTTACAGTTTCATAAGTTATAAGGGGTGAATAATAGTACATTGGGGTTTATTCTTCCACTTGTTAGACAACAGCTTAGAAGTTTCAATAATTGATTTAAATAAAATCTATTGCGCATTTACTATATGCCTGACACAGAATTAAACAGGGAAGAAAAAAAAAAAAAAGAGAAAGAAAGAGAGATTCAGGTTAAACACATCTCAGAGGCAGAAAATAAAAGCTTGAATCCAGACCACTGGCTTTGTGGTTATTGTTAAGTGCCGCTGAGTTTTTTCTGGCTTATATCAACCCAGTATAAGGTTTTTAAGAAGCAGTTGGTGGGTTTGAATCACTGTCCTTGTGGTTAGCTGTCAACTTCTTCTCCTATAGCACCACACCCATAAAACAACTAGGATAAGCACTGGACTGGTAACTACAGGGTTACCTGCCAGACAATACTGGACACTCTATGCAGGGGACCTATGAGACGAAACCAACTCAACTGCAATTAACAACAACATGAATGTAACATATGCCACATGTTTTCACATCTCAACAGATCCTACTGTGCCCTAACAACAGAAGCTGTATGTAGAGAGGATTCTAGTGCAGAAATAAACGTAAATATCTGCACCAAAATTATGGTGACTTGTATTATCAAGTAGGTCTTCAATGGAATATTCTGTGTTGTTAAAGGAAGAAAGCTAACCTTTTTTAATGAAACCCAAACCTACTGATATCAGAAAATACTGACTCATGACTAAAACCTGGTTGCCATTCATCAAGAGACCTGGTCAGCGATTCCATTTAATGGTAAAGAGCAGGGAACCTTGCAAGTATCAGTATTTCATTCAGTTGTTGATGTTAAGTGCCATCGAGTCAGTTCCAACTCACAGGAACCCTGCATAGGGTTTCCAAGGAGCAGGTGCAGTATTTGAACCACTGATCTTGTAGTTCAAACCGACTTGGCAATCCGGTGCCACGCCAGGACTCATCTTGGTGGAGAACAAATGCTAGCATTCTGACTAATATTACCAAAAATATTAGTCTGGTAGGAAGGAGGAGAATTTGGAGCTCATAGCTAAAAGTATAATCTTAATGAACTCTCACTTATACCAACTCAGCTCTTTTTACCCTCATAGAGAAAAAGAATATAAAAATAGGTAGCAGAGACTATACAAACATTTTTCTTACATACTGTGGTGCTTCCTGCCTGAAACGTACTGACCCACATTTAGATACACCACTCTATCTCACTTAAGCAAAATGGGTCCAAACACAGTACACAATGAATTAATTTTAATCAGTTCATATAGACTCACTACAAAACACCACTCCCAACAATAACATTTTCATGTTTTTATTTTGCTGTAAAACAGTAAGCTATTAAACATACCAAATTATATCAATAGTGATTTTTTTTTGGTAGTTGAACTTTCTTACCATTTGCTTTAAAAATGGCACTTCCAATATATGTAAAGTGTTCATGAATTACCCTTTATAGTGTGACTAATACTATGTTCAAAGAATACTGGTCTTTTTCCTAAACATCTGATCTATGAACTTTTATAGGTTGACTGACTCAACTAATATAAATTTTCTACTAATTAATATTTTGGCTTAAAAAATAATATAAACATAATTAATAAGAAGTCAGGAATAAAACATTAAAACTATTATTTAGAATAAATGTAATCTTCTTCATTCACTCTAAAATTTAGGAGCTAATAGAATAGTTTACTCCAACAAAGATCAAAACAAGATCATATTCTTGACATTATAATCTATCATAGACAACAGCAATACTCATAAAAGGACAAAAAATATTAGTGATAAACTTGGGAATACAGAATTCATAAAAATACTGAATTAAAATCCTGAGAAATTCAATAACCTGGAAGGATAAATAAAAGCATTAAAATATTTTAGAATAAAACTACCTACAAAACTGTGGTCAAGATTTCTCATTGGCTTTGTGGGATGTACACTAAGACTTTTGTAGCAAGCTTTTGATATTCAAGTTTTGAATCATGCTATAATTTTTGTGTATGTATAAAAGATATTAAATGTAAGAAATAAGAATGTTAACATTTTTATAGAAAAAAACAACAACTAGGTTTTAAATGCCCAGATTACTCTTCCATTCTTCCATAAATACAAGTAACAGCATATGAAACTGCAGATATTCAAATGCACTGCAAACTTAACTGGCATAGCATTCAAAGAGTGTGATTTTATCCTAGAAGTCCTTAATCATCCTCAGGGTTCATATACTCAGTTTATTTTCAGATTATACTTGATTGAAAGTAAGAATTAACATAAAATGAATCACTGGAAAAGCCACAGTCACACTTTGTTTCCTGTGTTTTATTTGGTATTCATTAACATGCAAAAAAACAAATAAATGAACAAAAGAAACTTTTATTTCTTTTGGAGATCTATCTTTAAAAAAATTAAATGATGTTCACAAAAACGTCGAGTGCCCTTTCTGGTTTACATTGAAAAACTTTTTTTTTGTTTTTTTGTAATTCTTAATACCATCTCAGAGAAAACTTTTGAGTGTTCATAAAAGTTAATCAGCTTTGCAAATGGTAAGTGGTGGTTTTCTTTTAAATTAACAACTAGCTAAATAGTAAACAAAACAACAACAACAAAAATAAAACCACAACAATTTAAAGGAATATCCAAACAGCCACATAACAAGGAAGAAAGAGACATATTTTTAAGGTAAACAGTATTAAGATAAAGGATGATAAAATGATAGTCAAACAATTAATGTTCCCATTTCCTTGGATTCCTCTGTAAGAGCTGGGAGAAGCTGGACAGAAAATAGTTGAAACTCAAAAGTAAGAAAATGTGTTTTGGGAAACACTTGATTGCTGGAAAAGTGTTTCAATCCTCTGGTGCATTCGACTAAAGATCGTATTCTTTTGAGAGGACCTGCAAAATAGATCCAACTGCAACAATCTTTGGAGGAAACTAGAAGAAATCACTTTGAGCACTAAGTTATGTCTGACCCTAGCTATGGTCATTTCAATTACCTCACATATAGGAGAAAGCTAGACAAGAATAAAAAAGAATGGAGAAAAATGGATGCTTTTGAATTATGGTGTTGGCATAGAATACTGAAAGTTCCAGGGACTGCCAGTAGAATTGGCAAATCCATCTTGGAAGTAGTAAAACTAGATAGCTCCTTAAAAGTGAGGTTGGCAAGACTTTGTCTCATATACTTTGGATATGTCATCAGGAGGAACCACTCCCTAGAAAAGGACATCATGCGTGATAAAGCAGAGGGTTAGCGAAAGAGTAAGATCCCCCAATGGATGGGCTCACACAGTGGCTGCAACAACAGGATTAAGCATAACAACAATTGTATGGATGATGTGGGACAGGGCAATGTCTCATTCTGTTGTACAAAGAGTCACTATGAGTCGGAGCCAATGTGAGGAGACCTGGTGTGGTGTTGTAGGATAATCATTGACCCACTAATTGCAAACCTACCAGCCACTCCTTAGGAACCCCACACAGTGTCACTATTAGTCAGAACCAACTCTATGACACTTAATAACAACAACAGAATGGAGGGCCAGAAGACTGTAGACAGACTGAGACAAATGGATTTTCATTTTTCAAAAGAGGAGAATGGTAAGTTTTTCAATACATTGGCAGAGAACCTTTACATTATTCCTAAGGAGCTCTGGTTACAAATAGGGCTTCTAACCTCATGGTCAGCAGTTCGAAAGTACCAGCTGTTCCGCAGGAGAAAGATGAGGCTTTCTGCTCCTGTAAAGATTTACTGCCTTGGAAACCCTATACAGGGTCACTGTGAGTCAGAACCGACTCCACAGCACATAACAAGAAGAAGAAAGCTTTCATTAAAAGTTATTAGGGATTGATTGGTGTATTTCCAGAAAGGATTTGTCTACTACGGGATACCTTGGCTACATTAACCATCCTAAAGGAAGTAATGAGAGTGAGTATACATCAGTGAATAAGAATGGGAGCTCTGTGTTCAATTCCAAAGGACTAATTTAACACACCCACCTCCAAACATTCACCATTGCCTGTGTGATATAAGTAATTTCCACTTCCTATAATTTATCTTAATCTCAGGAAAAAGCACCAATAGTACCTTTTCATAATGTTATTATAAAAAATAAATGCCTTTGGTGGATCTTCATAACTACATTAGATTGTTGTTGTTGTTGTTAAGTGCCATTGAGTCGGTTCCGACCCATAGCGACCCTGTACAGGGTTTCCGAGGGTGTAAATCTTTACGGGAGTAGAAAGCCTCATCTTTCTCCCGAACTACATTAGATAATAATGTATACTCTATGTTCATTCATGACAGCATTTTCCATAATATGGGAAATATAAACATAAAATCAAACTGATATTTATTAAGAGAATTCCAAAAACCATTCGATAAGAGGACCAACTAAATCACAGCAGAAACTCTAGTGCATCTTTAGTGTCTTCTATAATTTCTGTGACATAAGTACTACTTCAGGACAGAAGCTCTTTATCCGACAACTTTCCATTTAAAAAATTTCACAGAAGTAACTTAAGTCTATGTTAAGGACAGCAGGACATCAACCCTGAATATCAACAACAATAACATCATCATCCAGATAAAGTCATTCAAAAATCAGGCTGTAGAATTGCTTTTTAATGTGATGAGTGTTCACTATGTCTACAACAATATTTCAGTTGTTTTGTGCACATTATACAGCCCAATATATCCAGTACTGTAAAATGTGCCAGAATGCTAGAAGCAATAAGAGATATAATATGACAGAAATGAAAAGATGATAAGAATGAGGGAAATGACGAATGTTAAAGTATGTATTGAATCAAGAATAGAGATGAGTCTGAATGATAAAGAATAAATCAGAAAATGTGCACAAAGTGCTACTTCTCAAAGAAATAACTGACTAGTAAACAGGTAAGATTTTTCAAGGTGCAGAAGACCAGAGGATTAGCAAGATGCCTGTCAATCTGATTTTAATTCAAGAGATGCAAATTTGTTCAGGACCTTAACAAGCCTGGTAACTGCTACTGAGAAACTTTTGTCAAAATCCATGAATAATTATAGTTTCAAGGCATGTTCATACATGTACAACATTGCATTGATGAGTAAATGTAGATCCCTAAGGGAATGATTGAAGAAGAGATTCACAGCAGAATATGTTTCTACACACACAAACTTATGCTCATGCTTGATTACAAAGATGAAATTAACTATCCAATAAATCTGATCTTGAAAAGTTATATCTCTTTTTTTTTTTCCTGCCATTGTTCTTTATTTTGAGCAGCGTTTGACAAATGATTTCAAATTGCTCTAAGAAATGGAAACTTTTGAAAAATTTGGATTTCTAGCTTCTCTTGGAAAAATGATAAAAAACCAAGAAGCTGACAATACCCGCACACTCATTTCTGCCTATATCTCAAGAAGAAAAATACTTTGCCAATCCCACACAAGGAAAACACTTTCAACAACCTTAAGACCTATATAATGTATGCATAACCCAGTAGTCCTTTGAAGCTTCTAAGTTTATGATCCCAGTTTTTAAATTTCCAAAGAACAGACCAATAGTTCTACATCATGGGGAAGAACAGAATTGTCCAACAAAACCTTATTAAGCACTTTTAGCTTAACCAGTGGAACCAAAATATTTGAATGTGTAATACATTTCTTTAAATAAGAAGAGGAGATAATGCTCAATGAGGTGAAGAAATGTTTCAACAGGAAGAGATGAAAGCAGAAATAATTCTTTTTACAGTTTTACATGATCATACGTGCAGCACTTTGATACACAGAATATTTACACTTAAGCAAAGATAAAAATTTGAATTGGAGGCTTAATTTTGGAAAATAATCAAGATCACAGAATCTTAGGGATTTAGGATAAGCACTAGACTATGAACCACAAGCTAAGCGGTTCAAACCCACTAGCTGCTCCTCAGAACCCCTGTACAGGATCACTATGAGTCAGAATCAACTCAACGGTACTTAACAACAACAAAGCCTTTGTAGTTCATCTGCTTCATCCCTCACAGATGTGAGACTTTAAAGGATTAAAGCGTTTGAAACTCACTTTAATTATGTTGTTATTAAGTGCCCTCAAATCAGTTAAAACTCATAAGGATCCTGCATAGGTGTTCCAAGGAGCAGATGGTGGCTTCAAACTGCTGGCCTTGCATTTAGCAGCCCAACACATAACCCACTACAATGTCAGGGCTCCACTTTAATAATAAGGTGGTTATGTGCCATGAAGTTGGTTCTGACACGTAGTGACCCTGTAGAGGATTTCCGAAGCTGTAAATCTTTATGGGAGCATAAAGCTTCATCTTTCTCCCATGGAACCACTGGTAGTTTCAAACAGCTAACCTTGAAATTGCACCTGACTCATAACCTCTAGGCTACCAGAGCTCCTTAATTATAAGGTTGTTGTTGTTGTTAAGTACCATCAAGTCAGTTCTGACTTATAGAGACCCTGTACAGGGTTCCCATGGAGCAGCTGGTGGATTTGAATGGCCGACCTTGTGGTTCACAGTGCAGGGTTGATCCTACAGCACCACACCAAGGAGGTACACAATAGTTCCATAAAAAAACTTAGTAAAGTATAAATAAAATCTAATAGATTGGATAGCCAAAGAAAGGTAAAGTCTATGAATATATATTTAACCATAACAAAAAAAAAAATGAATAAAATGGAACATATAAACAATGCTGTGTACGTGTCACAAATTAGGTCCCTCTCAGCTCTCTAAGTTCTCACTCCTGCAACCTAGTCAAGATTATTTAATGAATACCCCAAGGAACTTGAAGCACAATATATTCCCTAGCCTGTTTGGAAATCAGACAACAGTCCCTCTTGGAAATGAGTCTTTGGTTTAAAGATTTTCCTCTTATTTCTCCCAGTAAATGCTATCCTTGTAATAAGAGAAAGCTGGCTATCTGCCTCCAGTAAGTACAGAATCAACACTCTAGAGGTTTGATACAGTCGAAGACACTGATAATGAAAGCCCTATTCAGAGCCCAAGCACAAAAGTAAATTATCAAATAATAAATGCTGACTCTTTATTTAGAATTTAGAAAGCAGACTTAAAAAAAAAAAAAATGCTCTTTCTGCATGAGTCAAAATCATTAACGTAACTTTGCTGTGTTGGCAAATTTCTGGCAGGTTAATTTTTGATAGCTGGGGAAGAGTAAAGCTTCCAACCAATTTTCTAAATCATCTTCAGGCAAACATCCAGGGGCAATCACCTATAGACTTTTGCCTAAAAGCCCAGGTATGTTGTGAGAAAGCAGTCAGATTCTTGAGTGATTTACAAAGTTTACCATCAAAGCTACTCATGTAACTTCTTTAGACTTAGAATGAGTAACTTAAGAAAACATGCATGATATACTTTAACCTAGTGTCCTCACCTTATTCAGAGTGAAGAGGAGTCAAGAAAGGACAGATATACCTAAGCTTTTCAAATATTTTTTAGACTACTACTTACGCTAGGTGTTCCTAGTAGGATGCCACTATAAATAAAAAAAGAAATACCATGCTTTATGATGTGCAGAAAACAGTATAGTCATTCACATTATTTCTTTTTTGGCTTTTATTAAGTTTAGAATAGGATCATTAATACTGGGTTCAAATTGTCAAGTTTCAAAGCAAACTACCAGGTAGGAGAAAGAAAAAAAAAAGATTGTTTAACTTAAGACAATTGAAATACAAATAATTAATGATCTCAATCAGAGATTTAAATAAACCAGTTATTTAACTGAGTTTGATACTATGCTTTTTAAGTCCTGATGTGTTGCCATAGGATAAGCACTGGACTGATAACAACAAGGTCGGCAGTTCAAACCCACCAGCCATTCCTCAGAAAACCTAAACAGCAGGAATGAGGGCTATATAAGGTGAGTGAAAAGGGCCGTGGGCCATATAAGGTGAACGAAATCATTTGGTCTGGCCATGCCACGCAACTTGAAATTCAATAAATCTAGGAGCATTTATCATAGCAACATAAATTTATATTAAGTGAATCATAATAATATGGTAAATTTTGAGGGACAAGCAAGGAACATCCATTACAAGACAGACAAAACACATACAAGTACAGGATGGGGCAGACATATATGTTTATTGTCAGCTGCCCATGGCCCATCTGCCAGTATTGCGGTGACTCAGAGGACACTATGCATGCAAGCTGGGAGTGTACACGTTGTGAAAGTGTTAACACACTGTGTTGAAACTACTGGGGTCCAGTGATGATGAGACAAGATGTGAGGAGACGATCCCTCACGAAGTTGATGACCTTGCCTCTGATGATTGATGACAAAGTTGTCAACTTCTTTGTCGACACAGACAATAACTCCAATACAATCTTTATCCACACATCCAAGATAAGAAGCCTCATAAAAACTGAAACTTAGATGTATATCAAATAAATTACAGTACACAGAAAAGACCTCAAGAGTCGATAAAATGAACACTGGATATGTTCAACATCCAAGATGCAGGATTAGAACAGTGATCAAAACAAAATAAAGACATCACTGGTGACACACACGCTTAGTTATTAAAATTTAAGTGGTGTGACATCCTACAAATGGCGACAACAAAGAAAAGTATACTTGATGCAGAGTGTTTATCTTTCCAAGAGCAGTGGACAAATTACTATTTTGTTGTTGAAGTCAAAGGCAAACCTTTGTGCCTAGTTTGCGGTGATGCATTAACAGTAAAAAGAAGCCAATTTGGACTATGGTTACACCTCAAAACTTGCTAAACTTAATGAATCAGGTGGCCAAACGCATCTGGATAAAATCAATGCTCTTCAGCAGAGTTTGAAATTACAACAAGTAGCTTTCACTAGGTCTTCTTGTGACAGTGACAACATTATTCAGAGTTATGTAGTGAGCAAGCTAATTGCAAAGAAGCTGAGGCCTCATAGAGAGGGAGAGTTTGTGGAAAAAGTGAATGTTATTTGCTACAGTGTTGTTAGCACCAGACAAAGTAAAATTATTTCAGAGTGTTAGTTTGCCTTGGAGAACCATCTCAGATTGGATTACTGATTTAGCACAAGATTTTGAAAAAACATTGAAGGATTCAACAGGAGATTTCCAATGTTTCTGACTTTTGACAAGACAATGGACATAATAAATACTGCCCAACTGGCCGTTTTAATTTGTGGGATAACTGCCGAGTTTGATGCATGAGCAGAACTGTTGTCACTAGAAGCCATGCGTGGCACACTACAAGAGATGAGGATCTGTTTTAGAGATTTGTTTTATCAATTAAAAAACTTGAGCTAATATTTGAAAAGTTAAGTGGCCATACTATAGCTGGAGCTCCAGCCATGGCTGGTTCACATAAAATTGGTTAATTGCATTTTTTCAAGAAAGAACTGAATCACCTCCATCTTGAACCAAGTGATTTAATTATATGCCCTTGCATCATAAACAAGAAAGTCTCTGCATAGACACTGCAGCTCAACAATGTGATATCAACACTAGTATCATGCATAAATTTCATCAAAAATAGAGGGTTTACAGAACCAAATGGAATAAAAAAGATAATAACAGAATACTACGAAGAGCTGTACTCCAACAAGTTTGAAAATTTGGACGAGATAGATACATTTCTAGAAAAACACAACCTACTTAAACTTACTTGGACTGAAGTAGAAAATTTGAACAAACCCATGACAAAACAAGAAATTGACCAGGTCATCAAAAAACTCCCGACCAACAAAAGCCCAGGCCCAGATGGCTTTATGGCAGAGTTCTACCAAACATTCAGAGAAAAACTGTCACCAATTCTACTCAAATTATTCCAGAACATAGAAGAGGATGGAAAATTCCCTAATACTTTCTATGAAGCAAGCATAACCCTCATACCAAAACCAGGGAAGGACATCA
>NW_006408758.1:2475045-2476812 GCF_000296735.1 Chrysochloris asiatica
CTGATTGTGAGGGTTGGAAATCTAAAGGTGGACATTTTGTAGCAAGGAGGGGTGTAATTAACTTTTCAGTCTAGGAGCGGAGGACCCTAGTACCATCAATGGAGAAAAGAGGAGAGGCCTGAGATGGAGGCAGAAAACATGACGTCAAGAGATGGTGTGGCTGGGGACTCGGGATCAGGAGATGGAAAGGGGCTGAGGACTGTGGTGGGGGAGTGCAGGCTTACAGGGTACACCCTTTGGTTGGGTGAGGATGAATGGAGAGGATGGTAACTATTGCCAATGAAATGATAGATGATAGAATGAACGTAAAACTAATGTTCTCCCATGTAGACTATCACACAATTCACAATAAAACATTTATTTTAAAAAAAAATAGAGAGAGAGGGTTTAATAGCAGCCAGTTCAAGGAGTTATTGAATGGTCTTGACTCTGAGTACGGTGATCTTGTTTATTGCTGTAAAATGTGGTGGCTGAGTTTCAGGAACATGCTCGTGAGGTTTTAGGAACTGCGGGATAAAGTCAAGCAGTTCATGGTGATGAGGGGAAAGCCTGTCAGAGAATTCAATGATAGTAAGTGGTTGTATGATCTAGTGTTCATGGTGGACATTACCAAGCATCCTTCAGAGCTGAAAGTCACACTGCAGGGCTCCAACCAGCTTCTCAGCTCCCTGCATTCAAATGTGAAATCATTCTAGATTAAAGCTGGGTACAGCACAACTTGAAAGGAATAATACAGTGCATTTCCCCACTCTGGAAGGACAAAAGCTTTTTATGACATATGAATGTGCTGGTGAATGTGTGAAAATGACTGAGACATTAAATGAAAGACTCAAGGTCATGAAGTGTAAACAAATGGAATTGAACATCTTTGTTACACCATTTAATGTGGAATCAGTTGATGTGCCTGATAATCTACACCACAAAATCATTCAGCTTCAAAGTGATGATGAGCTGAAAGCTAGCTACAGTATCCTCCAGCTGTTTGTGTTGTATAAACATTACATAAGCAATGATGAATTTCCCACATTGAGGAGACATGCATTGAAATAATACATCTATGTTCAGAACAACTTACTGCCGTGAACAGTTCTTTTTCAAAACTTACCATTACAAAAGGTAGACTGAGCTCCAGACTGATCAACACAAACCTGGAAAAGCAGTTGTGTGCATCATCATCATCAATACCAGCTAACTTCACACACCACACCAAAGAGAAACAGTTCCAGCCATCACATTAGGAGTGAGTTCATTAAATGTTTGACCAAAAAGAGCAGGCTAATTTTTAAGTTGATAACTTTGTATGGCCTGTGAATGATGTTATATATATCCAAATAACCCTTGGCATAAAATGATCCCCCACCTATGCTATACAGGGTCACTATGAATCAGAACCGATGCAATAGCACTTAGCAACAATATGCTTTTAATTCTAATAAGAGATCAGATTGGGAAATCAATGCATTCTCATCTGAAATGTGGTGCTATGGGATAAAGCCATAAGGTCAGTGGTTCAAACTCACAAGCTGCTCTTGGAAACCCCAATAAGGTTCGCTATGAGTCAGAACCAACTCGAATGCACTTAACAATATAACCCTTAGAAAGAAATTGAGAAAATTCACAAATTTGCATTGGTTTTTTTTTCCAAAATCAATTTTCAAATTTAGAACAAATTTACTACAATTGCTTTATTCTTTTTCAAATCTTCTGACAAAATAATTTTATATGAAATTATATGTTAATGGTATGATATAGGTAAATATTATATTA
>NW_006408758.1:2478487-2480813 GCF_000296735.1 Chrysochloris asiatica
GAGGCTTTCTACTCCCGTAAAGATTTACACCCTCGGAAACCCTGTACAGGGTCGCTATGGGTCGGACCCGACTCGATGGCACTTAACAACAACAACAAATTACCCTAGATATACTAGCATTTCATATTTATTACTTAAGCCTCCCATAAAGACTTATGGAATCTTTGTGTGGTATTGTAGGATAATCTCTGGACTGCTAGCTGCAAGAACAGTGTTTCAAACCAACCAGTTGCCACTTGGAAACCCTAAATAAGGTCACTATGAGTCAGAACCAACTCAAAGGCACTGGAGAACAACAACATAGACTTATAAAACAAGTTAAAATATCATTGTTGTTGTTGTTAAGTGCTGTCAAGTCGGTTCCAACCCATAGCAACCCTGTATAGGGTTTCAAAGGAGCTTGAACCTCCAACCTTGCAGTTCAAAGTACTTTGCAGTCTGGTGCATTAATCCACCGAGCCATACCAGGACTCCTAGAGAATTATAATGAGTCTCATTTTTAAACAGAAAAGGCTAGAACTTTGAGCATTTAACTTGCCCAGAGATCTAGCAAATACCAAAACACTATTTACATGGTGTTATTTCGGCAACTTCAGTTGTTAGACTGCATTTCTCATTTGGGAGAAAAGGAAGTCTAGTTTCTATCATAATTATGCATGTCAAAAAGCATGAAGTATCACTTAACTACTTCACTCTCAAAAACAATTATTTGGAATAATCCAAATCCAAATATAGTTCTTAAAATTCTGTGAAGGAAAATTTAGTATCTCAGGAAGCACAGGTTAGTGATATAAATTCTAAGGGTTCCTTAAAAGTCATCAGTTCAATCCCTCACTATCCATCTACAACTAAAGGTAGCAAATACTATAAGAACCAATGGGGACTTAAAAGGTCTGAAAAAAAAATGAGATTCCTACAACCATATTATTTATGAACTAACAAAGACTTCAGAGATAAGTTAATCCAACCCCTCTCATGAATCCAAGGTGATAGGACTGTTCCAGGTTACCCTCTCCTGAAGAGCACACAATGTGATAAATAGTGTGCCACTGAGTTGGTTCCAACTCACAGTGTACCTGTACAGGGTTTCTGAAGCTGAAAATTTTTATTGGAACAGAAAACCTCTTCTTTCTCCGATAGAGCTTTTGGTGGATTTGAACTGCTGACTTTGTAGTCAGCAGCCCAACAAATAACCTACCACATTACCAGTGTTCCTTAGCAAACATTCCACTGTTTAAGTAGGCTGAGTGTTTCAGTAAAATCTGTAGGTCCCAATATTTCAGGAGAATAGATTAATCAGCACTATGAATTATGTTCTACTTCAAAGAGTAACTAATTCCTAATTTTCAGCTATATATAGGGCATAAAGATTGAATGAATCTATACTGCATGGGGCATTGTAGAAGACACAATATAAAGCAATGCCAATTGCAAAACAAAGCACATATTAGTCCTGAGAGTGAAATAATTCACAAGTTAATGTGGATCACCATATCATAGGAGTCCATAAAGCTACAAGACTTCCCGCTGCTCTAATGTTATAATAACGATAAGGCAAATGAGAATTAGAAAGCAACCATCCTAATGTGTATTCTGTTCCAAGAGTTAAGTATCATTCAAGCAATCTTCTCTTATTAAGTGCTTTCAAGTCGGTTCTGACTTAGAGAAACCCTGTATAGGATTTCCGAGTGTGGTAGGTGGATTTGAATGAACAACCTTATGATCAGAGTCGAGTGCTTATTCTACAATGCTATACCAGGACTCCCACCCAAAAACGCTATGGAAGACAGTCTTTTACATCATTTTACATATGATAAAATTGAAGATTGGAGAAGTAACCATCGCATACAAAGTACTGGCAGTAACTACTATTTTCACAGAACATCCAGGGCCACCACCCCTTTTTGTCTTTATTTTATGTAGTGGTGGTGCAGCTATTATTAGGTTTCACTGAATCGGTTCCAACTCAGACCAACACTATGCAAAACAGACTAAACATTGCCCAATCCTATATCATCATTACAACTGTTGATATATTTAAGCCCCTCGTTGAAATCACTATGTCAATCCTTTTTGTAGACTCTTCCTATTTTCTGCTAACCAAGTTAAAAGACTACATTTTTCAGCCTTAGGTAAGGTGTTATCATGTTATTAGGTTCAGATTAATTTTCATTATCTTTTAAATTTTTTTGTTTTTATTGTAAATTGAATGATAGTTCACATGATAGAACATCGGTTTTACACTGATTATTTCATTGAAATGATTACAATTTCCTCCTTGCATCATTATTCAACAGTATTTGCTTCTATTTCCTGTTTTATGTTG
>NW_006408758.1:2481606-2488369 GCF_000296735.1 Chrysochloris asiatica
AGTTTGTGCATCTGTGCATCGCCTCTCATTTCATAATGGTTGGACGCTCGCTCTAAGCTCTAGCCCTCCGTGGCTATGTTCTTGTCCATGTTCTCAGGAGTTCCCAGGTCTCACCACACTTCAGATCAACCAGCCCTTCCTCTTCTCTCACTCATCTCCAGGTCAACGAGTCTATGGAATGTGGTTGAGCTCAGCCCATCTCTTCACTGTTGCCTTTCCCCCTCTGCCACTCACCAGCAGACCAATGTGGTCACCAGCAAGTTTACATGCTCATGTGTTCTCTTTGAGTTTCAGTCTTGAAGGGGAGTTTGTCCTTCCATTATCTTTTAATTCCATTTTTCATTAAACCTCTGAAGAATATATATGCATACACACACACACACACACACACACACACACACAGACATACATGTTGTTTCAGTTAAGTGCCATCAAGTTGATTCTGACTCTTAATGACCCTGTATCAGATTTCTGAGGATCATACGGTGAGCTCCAGCCATGGACCTTGAGGTCTGAACTGGCCTTGCAGTCCAACATATTAACCTGCAGCACCACACACCAGGACTCCACAAATACACATACACATCTACATATATATGACATTAAATAGATTTTCTATAAGTCTGCTTATTCAACTGGAAAATGCATTATTTTCATCTTGCCTTCTTCGGTGGAGCTCCAGGGGCCATCTTGTAAAATAAGGTGATCCTGAGAACAAAAGAATCAAAATGTGGAAGAAAGAAGATCAGGAACCATGGACTCTGAAGAGCGTGAAGACAACAAAGACTCCTGCATTGCCTACAGCTAAATTACTTTGCAAGTTTAGCTGTATGCAATGCAATGTAAGCTAAGATGCTCTTTGTTGTTGTTGTTATGTGCCGTGGAGTCGGTTCTGACTCATAGCGACCCAGGACAGGGTTTCCGAGGCTGTGAATCTTTACGGGAGCAGAAAGCCTCATCTTTCTCCCACAGAACAGCTAGTAGTTTCGAACTGCTGACCTTGTGGTTCGCAGCCCTATTCGTAACCACTTTGCTACCAGAGCTCCTTAGGTTGCTAATATGTTGGCTTTTTGTTAAAAATACTGTTAGCCACAGCTAATCCTCTTGTACTGCTTTTTCAGAAAACGTTGCCTAACAAAATGTTGAATAGCCCTTTTAAAAAATTAGTTTATACCTAACCGTCTGCTTCACTTTCATTTCTATTTCATACTGCAGAAATATGTACTTCATTTCAAAACTGAAAGTACAAATTTAAAGATAGACATTGTCGACTCTAATTGTGTAAACTGCATAAAAATGTTTGGGTCATATTTCAGGCATAAAGTTTACATGGATAAGGGAGCTCAGCAAAAAAAAAAGATAGCTTTAGGAAAAATAAAACAATGCTACAGTTGGTTTACTTTAAGCTTTATGCTGTGCACGTAGGGTACAACCAACCAGGAAATTCTACCTATTATTTACGCAGTGACAGATAAAGGAAAATGAGGTGTAGTTCGATAAACAAGCTCTCTTCTAAAGCAGATTTAGACACTTTTCATTCCCTTTTCAGTCCAGAAGCCTGCTTAACTGAAACTATAAAATAAATTCCAGCACTCAGAACATTTCAAGGAGGAATAATTTTCAAAACTGGCTCAGGCTTTATTTTTCTTCACTTTGAAATTGATTAGATGTGCAGTTAAAAGAAAAAATGCTTGGTGTCACAAAGAATAAAAAGTGTTTTAGACAAATATAAGACAGCTAATTTTAAATCCATTTAAGATTTTGTTGAGATGTTCTAGCTGTTAACCATTTCATTCCATTTGTATTTAACCCATAAAAAGCATGTAAGATTAGATTTAATTATATATCAAATTATACTAACAGATAAAACAATATAATAGTTTAATATTAACCCAGTATTTTCTGTTTAGTCAAACACTATAAAAGTCTGCAGTAAAATTTGTTTTTAAAGAACCATACATAATCAATAAAGGGCTAAGGTAGATGAAAAGTCACTGATGAACTATTTAATAAACAACGGAAACCAAACACAATACTTGGAAGAAATGCTATGTCTGTAGTAATTTAAATTTTCAATTTAGAACATACTTAGTCATATGTAACTTTTTGAAATGAAGCATCTCAGTAACTTGCCATGGGGTCTACCTTAGAAGATAATCTGAAAATCTACAAGAATAACAGCAACAATGAAATTTTACTGTACAGTAGTATTTGATCTAACTACTAAGAAAGTAAAGGTAAGTAAAAAAGAATGTTTCAATTCAGTGAGTCAGCACTGCATTTCATACCTACAAGTATTAGAATTTGTGCCTCTAAAACTTTAAAATGGCTTTCCAGACAACGTAGTAGACTCTCCTTGTGCAGGGATTTTAAAAATAAATACAACAATTGCTATAAAGGAATTAAGTTAATTTTAATTTGAATACATTCACATTTCTTTAAAGCATTACTGACAAATTGATAGATCAAATTGTTGGTTTCTTTCCTATGAATTTCATGAGCAAAGGAAAATAATGATGGAAATAGAATCAGCATCAATATATAAATTTTGAAGGAATTAATGATTCAAGGAATGAAGCACTAGATTATGTTCCAGAAGAAACAGATATTCTAGCTGTGATAAGCGGTTGAATGACTTTAGTTAACTTGTGTAAGACAAAAACAAGGCTGTGGTAGAAAGATATTTTAAAGACAATCTTGGGTTCAAATCTTGGTACCAAGCAATAGGAAAAACATTTATTGTGTCTGAACTTCAACTTTCTCAATTGTAAAAAAAATTAACATTTTACTATGACGTACAGCTCCTGGTATTGCTACTTACAAAAAATTGTGGCTAGCAGTCCAGTACTTATCCTACATTGGGAATTTAAAAATTCCTTCACCATAAACTTCTGAGCTGACCTCTGCCTTGTTCATCTTCAAAGTCTTCCTGACCTTTCTTAAAATGCTTGATCCATCTAAAAATTCTTGCTCTATGAGAGACATTTCTGTAAACTTGTTGCAAAGCTTCAACTATTTGGAAAGATGTCTCTTTCAGTTTTGTTAAATATTTATTAACCCTGACTTCAAAATTGTTATCCGTGGCACAAAAAGCATTTTTTGAAGGCATCTTAATGAGACTTCTTATTGTTGTTAAGTAATTCTGACTCATAGAGATTCTGTATAGGTTTTCCCAGGAGCAACTGGTGAGTTTGATCAACTGACATTGGGGTCCAACCCAACTTTACAGCCCAATGCATTAACCCACAGTACTTAGACAAGTGTGTTATAAAGTACTTTTCTATGGCCCTCCAATGATCAAAAAGATGTTTTGTTTGGAAAAAAACCTATACATGTGTGAACTGGAACCATAGTAGCAAGACTTTTTGATTTACCATAGTAGCAAGACTTTTTGACTTACCCTCATATACAGCTGAGATTTCTATTTGTAAAAGCATCCTTGAATTGCTATGGACAATAATTAAGGCATGAGCCTTGGTGACAAATTGTGTTAAGCATTGGGTTGCACTCTGAAAAGTTGGCAATTTGAACCACCAGCTGTTAAGTGGGAGAAAGAAGACACAGTCAGCTTCCATAAAGACTAACTGCCATAAAAACACTATAGAGCAGCTCTGCTTTGTCTTATAAGGATACTTGAGTCAGAATAGACTCAATGGGGTTAGATGTAACAATTGCTGTTTGTGTGTTTGGCAGTTTAGTGTCAGCAACTTTATAAGAACTCAATAAATATATGATGAGGTAATGACAAAATGAACTTAGTTAACATACATGACTGTTTTTCTATAGATTTTGAAAGTCAATACAATTATGGTAAGGATATCTGATACTAAAATATATAGAATAAGGTTCATTATTATGTATTCTACTTTTTAAAAATCTCACACCATTATATTATTTATGTAGTGTTTGCTTGTAAGATGATCTAATATTAGTATCATTCAATTTGTGTTGTCTTACATATCATAAGGAGTCCCGGTACAATGCTGTTGGATAAGCACTGGACTGCAAGGTTATTTGAACCACAGGTTCAAATTCACCATCCACTCCTCAGAAACCCTATAAAGGGTCACTATGAGTAGGAACTGACTTGATGGCACTTAACAAAAACAACATATATTATAAATTGGCTATCTTTATTGTAAGTACTATAAGTGCATGCCACACAGTTAATAATCCTTATTAAAAATTACCTGCTCCATTGTTGATCCTTCAACAATAAAAACAAAAACGTTGTTTTGAAAAATATTATATAGAAACTGGGATAATCGATATAAATTTGTTATATAGAGCCTAGTGAACCTTCATTTGTTCCAGACAAAACAGAATTAAGTAATAACATGGGAAAAAATAATGTAAATGAAAATTACTTTAGACTAGGATGTCTTCAAAGCCATTTACTGTTAAGTGACAAAATAAATATATATTTAAATGTACATGTATGGGGGAAATAAACACATTTGAGCAATCAGCTAGTACAAGTTCATGAAATTTTTCATAAAATATATCCATTAAATACAGCAACACAGCAATGACTAAACTCACCGTTGATGATTGATATAAATTCCAACCATCAGGCACAACCAAGAACTATTACCACTACTAATCGTTCTACAGAAAACTCTTCCCTGATCCCCTGTTACTCTCGAGAGATAGCAGCTGGGCTATTTCATGTAATAAGAGACTTGGATTTTCAAGGTAGTGAGGAAAAAGACCCAGAAGTTGGACAATTGTGAGCTATGGACCACTCGCTCACTATAACAAAAATCATCTGTTAAGTGGCTGATGAAAATGAGGTTGGAAAGAGATCCAGATTTTACGTAAGAAGATAAACAGTTGGAAGACAACACAGTATAGCAAAGAGAAGTGATCAGTGTAGAAAAGAAGCAAGGATAGAGGAAATATAATTAGGAGTATACAGATGTTAAAGGAGCCCTGGTGGGATAAGCACTGTAGGATAAGCACTAGACTGCTAACTGCAAGGTTGACAATTCAAACTCAACCAGCCATTCCATGGGAGAAACTCCCTCAGAAATCCTATAAAAGGTCACAAGGAGTTGGAATCAATGCAATGACAGTGAATGAATGTTACAGATGCTAAAAATTTGTAACAGAAATTATGGAAATAAATGGACAATAACACTGATATCACATGTAAGTAACATTTTGCTGAAGATAATTAAAAAACAGTTATAGCACTACATTGAGAGAGCGAAACCAAAAAATTCAATTTCAATTCAAAAGAGGGCACAGAATGAGGGAAATCAGTGCTGACACATCAGATGGATCTTGTTAAAGAAAAAAATACCAGAAAGATGTTTACTTGTACTGTATTGACTATGCAAAGCCATTCAACTATGTGGATCAAAACAAACTATGGATAACATTGGGAAGAGCAGGATCTCCAGAACATTTAATTGTGCTCATAGAAACTTATACATACACCAAGGGGCAGTTGATTGAAAAGAACATGGCGCTACTGAATGGTTTCAAATCAGGAAAGGTGTTTGGCAAGTTGTATTCTTTCACCATACTTATTCAATCTGCATGTTGAACAAATATTCCAAAAAGATGTATTATAGGAAGAATAATCACAAAGGGCATGAAGATTGGAGAAAGAGTCATTAACAACCAGAAGTTGCTAATGATTTCATTTTACTTGGATCCACAATCAATATTCATGGAAGCTGCATTTAAGAAATCAAAGTATTACATTAAGCAAGACTGCCTCAAAAGAATTCACTGTGAGAATTAAAGAACAAAGAGTTCTTTAAAGAGCAAAAAGTTCACTATGAGAATTAAAGTACACCTTATCTAAACTCCCAATTCATGTTTCTTTTAATTTCTTCATACACATGTGAAAGTTGGACAATGAATAAGGAAGGCTATAAAAGAATCAAATGCATTTGGATTATGATGTTGGAGAAGAATATCGAAAATATCATGGGTTACCCAAAGAACAAACAAATAAGTCTTGAAAGAAGTATAGCAGAATGTTCTTTAGAAGTTAGGATGGTGGGAATTAACCTCTCATACTTGGTGACAGATTATCAGGAAGGTACAGTCCTAGAGAAAATATCATGCTTGGAAAAATGGAGATTCAGTGAAAAACAGGAAGATCCTCAGCAAGATGGATTGGAAAAGTCAGTAACAATGGGCTCAAATATAACAATTATGAGGATGCTACAGGACCAGACAGTGTTTCATCTACTGCACACAGGGTCACTGTGAGTTGAAACCAACTTGACAACACCTAACAACATAATCTGGTGGCACAACTGTTAAATTCGTAACCAAAATGTTGGAACCCACCCACTCAGCAGTTTCATGGGAGAAAGACCTGTAGTTTGTTCCTGGAAAGATTTAAAAAGACAAATTCACTGCCATTAAGTCAATTCCAATTCAGAGTGATGTTATAAAACAGACTGGAATTGCTTCATGGGGTTTCTGAGAGTGTAAATCCTTACGGGAAGAGACTGTTTTTCACCTGCATAGACACTGATGGGTTTGAACTGCCAACTTTGTGGTTAGCAGCCTAATGGTTAGCCCACCAAGGATCCTCTCATAAAGATTACAGCCTAGAGTACAGCCTAGAAAATCCAATATGTCAGTAGTACTTTTTACATGAGGTCAGTATGAGTAGAAAATTGATACAACTGCACCAAGCAACAATGAAACCTGAGAGGAGCCCCTGGATGGTGCAAAGGGTTAATTAAGTTTAGCTAACTAAATGGTTGGCAACTGAGTCTATCAAAAGATACCAAAA
>NW_006408758.1:2489336-2492380 GCF_000296735.1 Chrysochloris asiatica
AGGGTCTGCAAAAAGAGGAAGAGCCCTAAAAAGATGAATTGTCAGAGTGGCAGCAGGAATGGGCTCAAGAATAATTGTGAGGACAGCACAGGACAGGTCAGTGTTTTGCTCTGCTGTCAGTAGGAACTGACTACATTGGGTTGCTGTGAGTAGGAACTGACTATATTGCACCTAACAGCAATAACAAATATATGAAAACTAGATAATCCTTTGAAGTATTTTTTCACTCTTCCATCTGTTTCTAACTTAATGTTATTACTATATAGATACATGTTTATATTATAGTCTGATAATCATAAACAGAAGAGTCCCTAGGTGACAGAAGTGGTTAAGCAGTCAACTAATAGCCAAAAGGTGGTGTTCCAAACCCACCCAGAGACACCTCAGAAGACAGACATGGTGATCTGCTTCTAAAAAGTCACAGTCTTAAAAGCTCTTATGGAGAATTTTCACTATGGACTCCATGGCAACTAAGAGCTATCGTAAGCAGGCAGGCAGGCACACGTTACAAATATTAAGTAGATGATGATGATGATGCAGTTCTTCTGCAGTGTGTACTGACAAATATTCTCAGGCATCCATTCATTTAGCCAACCTACACAAATGTCCTGGACTTCTGGAATGGTGCTATAACATCAGCATTGGACTGTGAACTACAAGGTTGGCAGTTCAAACCTACTAGCTGCTCCTCGGAAACCCTATACATAGTCTCTATGAGTCAGAACTGACTTGATGGCCCTTAACAACAACAACATACTGATGTCCTAATGTAGTGCTATATGATCAGCAATGGACTGCTAATCGCAAGACATCAGTCTGAACCTACTAAACACTCCTTGGAAACCCTATACAGGGTACCTATGCATTGGAACCAAATCAAAGACATTTAACAACAGCAAAATACTGATGTAAGGAGTCTTGGTGAGGTGCTGTAAGATAAGCACTGGACTGCACACAGCAAGGTTGGCAGTTTGAGCCCACCAATTGGTCTTCGGAAACCATATAAAAGGGTTTTGAGTTATAACAGGATCAACGGCACAGAATAACAACATACTGATGTCAACCTTGTGGCAAGCAATGAGCTAGACAAATATTAATGAGTCATGGTCATGGCCTCCAGTAATTGTATGTGAGAAAGAAAGGCATTAACAATAGCAAGTGTCATTTATGGTATGCTAAAAGTGCAAAAAAGGGAGAAATTAACCTGACTTGAGATGAGACATGGGAAAGACAGGCAGGAGAAAGTTGCTGACTATAAAGCTATATAATTTGAGGCACATTCCAGCTGGTCATGAAGGATGACTCGGTTTTATCAGAAGAAGAAATTTTTAAAAAGTCATTTCGGGAAAAGAAGAAACACATGCAAATACAAAGAGGCATGATAGATGGGAAAAGGGAGCTGACTGGGAGACAAGTGAAAGGATTTGCTGAACAGTACTCAAGGTTCGTCTGAGGCTAAAAACCTTACATGTGTAATAGCACTGATCCACAAGTCTATTTGATTTTTCTTCAGCTGTCCTTGACAGTCTGGCAAAGAAAGCAGAAATAAAGGCTAGAAAATTAGAATGTGCTTCAGGGAGAAGAGGATGAGAAAGAAAGGAAGAGAAAATGCACATGATGCTAACTCTTCACTTTCCTCTGCTTAACCCAGTGGTAACAACAAGAGGGGGAACGCTATGGCTATGAAGGATAACGAATAGGTCACAAATCACAAGGTTAGCAGTTTGAACTCACTAGCTGCTCTGTAGGCGAAAAACAAGGCTTTTTGTTCCCGTAAAGATTCACAACCTCAGAAACCCTAAACAGGGTCACTATGAGTCAGAACTGACTCGATGACACTTGGCAACAATCTAATGAGGAACCATTCTCCAGCCTCATTCTTCACACTAGTATCTGAAGGCAAATAGGGGAAAGGAGAGAATTATGTGGCTGTTGCTCCTTTTAGAAAGTTCTTCACTTCTCTCAAAACAACCTTTCATTTAAAAGGAAAAAACAAAAATGTTAACACCAACTATGTGGCATAATTAAACATAAGTGGTAGGCAAACCTGGAACAGAAAGATGGAACAAAAGCAACTCCATGTCGTCAATAATTGGTGTGTATAAAAAGATTTAGATGACGATTATCAAGCTGTATGGACTACCAGAAGAACAAGCAAATATGCCTTGGAAGAAGTGCAGCGAGAATGCTCCTTAGAAATCAGGATGGGCAAACTTTCTCATACTTCAGATATATTATGATGGACCAGTCCCTGAAGAAGAATATCATGCTTAGTAAAGTGGAAGGTCAGTGAAAAGAAGACCCTCAAGGAGATGTGTTGACATAGTGGCAGCAGCATTGAATTCAAATTCAACGATTGTAAGGATGGCTCCGGATCGAGCAGAATTTCATTCTGTTGTGCATGGGGCCACTATGAGTCAGAACCAACTCAGTGGCAACAAACAACAATTTTTCTAGTCACTGTACAATTTTCCTATTACCATGCAATCTTGGTCAGAGTCTACAGATTATACTGTGTGACAAACAGATTATACTGTGTGAGAAACAGATTATACTGTGTGAGAAACTGTTTTTCTGAGGCTGGTTCTATCCTAGTGTTCCCAATGACAGACTCAATGTACTGCTGCTCCACTACAGAAATTGAAGAATATATTTTTTTACTATCTTTTAGGAGTTTATTTTGCCATTGTACAATAATTCAGAAAGATTAAATTTTATTTTCTCAATGTTACAGATTCAAACTCACATAATATAATTGAACATATCATACTTTAATTTATACTGGTATGCTTCTTTTGGCAAGAAAAAGAGAGATCAGCTTTATGCGTGAATACAAGTCTAACTCTCTATCTCTTTTTTCTAAGCATAGGAACACAATCCCTTTCATTTCATCATATTTACTACTATGTAATTCAGAGCACCTGGAGTTAGCTAATAAGCTTCCACAACCAAAGGTCTCATGCGACAAGTCCATAGCCTACAAACATTTGGTCGATAAAATATGAAAGTTTGGGAAATTTGTTGTTGTCAGGTGCCATCGAGTC
>NW_006408758.1:2494610-2498483 GCF_000296735.1 Chrysochloris asiatica
CTAATCTTTGCATTCTGTCAACTAATAGCACTTGATAATACAAGAAATTGTTAATACAAAGCTACCTCACTATAGAAGAAAAGTACTAAACACATATAACAACAGTATTTCATTAAAATGTTTTAGATAGAAAAGTAAAATTGAATTTAAATCATTCTTAATATTGTGGTGAGCTTTATTGTATTACATAATAAAATAATATTGTTTAACTTAAATTTTGATGATGTTATTAAAATCAAACTTGGGTTTCACTTACATTTCAGACATAATACACTTTTAATCTTATTTGCCAAAAGATTTCCACTAATACAAACATAACTTTCCTTTGAGGGTCTTTGAAGGGAAAGGAGCTAGAATAGGTGTTAGTTTGTTATTGTTGTTTACAGAAATAGGGCTTTGGAAAAAAGCCAACATTAGAATTTAAGGTGCCCTAAATTTTAAGTCCTGGAGTTGCACTGTAGGACAAACAATAGAACTTAAGGTTGACTTGAACCACAAAGTCGGTACAACGAATTCAATTGCTGCTCATCAGGAACACTATATGGGGTCACCATCAGTCAGAACCAATTATATGGCACTTAACAGCAGCAGGATTTCAATATTGTGAGTCGTGGTGTGGCACTGTAAGATAAGCACTAGATACAAGGTCAGTTTGAAATACAAAGTCAATCATTCAAAATCACCCACTACTCCTCAGAAATATAACTTCCTCAGAAATGTTACCCTAACCCTAACCATAACCCTAATTTCAACAAATTGAAGGTGTATGGCAACTCTGCATCCTGCAAGGCTATGGGCACCATTTTTCTAATAGTAAGTATTCCATTCATGTCTTTATATCATATTTTGGTAATTCTTACATTTCAAATGATTCATAATACTGGTGTGGCATTGTGGGCTAATGTGTCAGACTGCAAAGTTATTTTAACTGTAAGGTCGGTGGTTCAAGCTTACCGGATGCTCCTTGGAAACCCTATATGAGTTTCATGGGTCGCTATGACTTGGAATGGTATCGACGGCACTTAACAACAACTTTGTACACTTAATAAACTACAGCATAGTGTAAACATAACTTTTATATGTGCTGAGTAATCCAAAACTTCATGTCACTCACTTTATCGCAATATTTGCTTCAGGCCAGTTGTCTGGAACCAAACACACATCTCCAATGTATGCCAGTATTTGGAAAACCATTTGGTCACAGGTCCAGACTGTTTTCCAGCTGTGATATATCATCAATAAACTAGAAGCCTGATAACTATATAATGCTTCTCTTATTACCCATTTGATTAGAAATTCAATCTTCTATACCAAAGCACAAAAGGGTTATGGTGTTCTCACCAATTCACTTGCTAAAACCCTACTCGTTTTCATATCTTTCTTGTTAATAACACCTAGTTCAGTGACCATTTAACTGATTCTCTTGTTGAAATTGCTTCTCCTCAATGTTCCCAAGACACTTTATATGAGTTTGTTTATAGCATTGTCCTATTCTATCACTAGCTTATACATAAAGCCAGAAACTGTGTCTTATTAGTATGTCCTTTGAACTGTGTTTGCACAAAAAACTGTTTAATAAGTGTTAAATTAAATTCTAAAATTCATATATTCCTTAATGCAAAAACATTATAATTAAGGAACATGATTATAAAGTATAAAGAGAATGACAGCCTGCAAAAATGAAATCATCATATATGTTCTATTTATCCAACAAATGAAAGCACATTCCTAAACAAGGAAAACTGTTAGCCAACAGCCTTCAGGCACTGATAACTTGTGCACTGGGTATTTCTATGTATTTTCTGCACTGCTACATCTAATGTTCATGAAAAATGCATGCAAACTGTTTCACTGGAAATCTAGTCACTGATACAGCAAGGTCCTGTTTTTTCATAAAATTTGAGATATTAATACTGATTTTAGGTTTATGTATAGAGAATTGAAGCTTAAAATATGTAAATGTCTTTTCCTCAGACAATTTTATTCAAATCAATGTATGATAATAAAACAAATAAAGAGAAACTACAGAAATCCTTCAATAGCTCTATGCATGAATCCTGTGGCAATTTACATTCCTGTGTTTAAAAACACTGACACTCAATATAATCGGTCTGGAAAACACTCATGCACTTCATTAAACAAATATTTACTGAACACCGACTACATGCCCAGTCCTCTGTGGGACACTGAAGGTTCAGCAGTGCAATATAATAAACACAATCCCCATTCTTGCCATGGTGACTGCAATCAGCACAAGAATTCAGATATGAAACAGATAATCAAGCAAATAAGATCATGAGGAAGAGTGGCCCAGGAAAGGGAGGTGGGATGAGAGAGCAGGCTTTGGATAAAAACAAAAGCTGGTATGAAAATTCTGAATCAGGAACCATGTAAACAAACAAACAAAAATACTCCTGAGTCCAGAGTAGAGTGGATAAGAAGAGATCGAGAAAAAAATGAAGCCATAGGGATGGAGAGAAGTCACAGCACCCAGAATATGGACATATTAAACTCCTGGAATTTTATTCTAAGAAAAACGGGAAGAAAATAACTAAATAAGGAATGACACAATCAGGGATATTTTGATTTTAAAACCATGTCAAATATAATAGAGCCTTGAATAATTTTTAATAATTAGATATATTATGAAACACAAAATATATGTATCCCTAATAAAACAGTCGCTAAAATTATAAAATATTAAATTCAAATTATAATAACAGTAAAGGCTGTATCTAATTATATTTTTATATTGCTAAGTAAAAGATTCTATACATCATATTATAGATAAGTGATAAATTTTACAATACAGGGACATTGCATGGAACCCTGAACCCCATAGAGAACCTTCTGAGGTGGGACACATTCGCACTGGAAAGGACATGCAGACCAACCTGGAACAGCTAGAGGTACAGAAGATGCTTCTTGAAAGAAAAACAGCAGATAAGGAGAGAAAAAAAGCAGTTTGTTTGGTTATTAAAAGAACAATCAGGCTGTTCACCTGGGAGCCATCAAGGCAAGACATCAAGTTACTTCATGATAAACCCCTTTCTAAGAGTGAAACACAAAGGGAACACATGAGCAGGCTTGCAAGCTCACTGGTGACTGTGTTGGTCTACTTGTGAGTGGAAGTGGGGAGAAGGCAGTGACGAATACATAGATTGAGTTTGTCTATGTTCCATGGACTCCTATTGACCTTGAAATGAGACAAAGAAAAGGAAGGGATGGTTGTTCCAAAGTTTGGGGAGACGTGGGAACCACTGAGCCTACAGATACTGACCTAGCCTCTAGGAGCTAGAGCTGGAAGTCTAACTAATATGAAGTAGGGGGAGGTGTGCAAGAACACTCAAATTTGCAGATAGTAACTATTTGACCTCGCTTGGATGGAATGATAATCAAAACTCGACTAGAGGAAGATAAAGAAATTTGACACAGGAAGCAAGTGCAAATTGCTACAATTTGATGAACTTGACCTTATCTTATAGATGTAGTAACACAAAATACCATCCATGAGGGAAGTCTTCAAATCAAGACAGGGCAATTCTGACATTGGCGACCTAAAATGGGGGAGCAAAAAAGGCACAAAGTGGGTAGCTTATAAGCTTTCATGATGGAGTTTAGTCTCAGAGCATGTGGGGGACGGTAGAATCCCCACTGAATAGTTTCCATCTTGTCTAGATGGGTCAAGTGAAAGGAGCTGGGATAGGATTCTTTTGATTTAATAGTGATTGATTATTATCATCCACCACTCCTCTGTCAGTTTGTCATACTGTGGTGACTTGTGAGTTGCTGTGATTCTGAAAACTATACCATCAGTATTTTAAATACTAGCAGGGTCACCCTTGGAGGACAGGTTTTAGATGAACTTCCAGA
>NW_006408758.1:2499158-2501298 GCF_000296735.1 Chrysochloris asiatica
GAATGCATAGCTTGGGAGCAAAGAGGAAGGATCAGTAGTTGGAAAATATGGCCTTGGTGATAGAAATCATGCTGGAGATCACATGATAGAATTCTGCAAAATCAATGATTTCTTAATTTCAAATACCTTCTTTAGACAGCATAAGAGATGACTACACACATGGACATCACCAAATGGAATACATAGAAATCAAATTGACTACATCTGCAGAAAGAGACAATGGAAAAGCTCCATATCATCAGTGAAAACAAGGCTAGGGGCAGACTATGGAACAGACCATAAATTAATCGTATGCAAATTCAAACTAAAGCTGAAGAAAATGAAAACAAATTCACGAAAGCCAAAATATGACCTTGAATATATCCCACATGAGTTTAGAGATCCTCTGAAGAACAGATTTGATACATTAAACACTAGACCAAAGACCAGGAGAGTTATGGAATGTCATCAAGAACATTATACAGGAAGGAAGGAAAATGTCATTAAGAAGGCAAGAAAGAAGGAAAGGTCAAAATTGATGTCAGAAGAGATACTGAAACTTGCTGTCCAGTGTAGAGATGCTAAAGAAACTGGAAGATAGGAGGAGGTACAACAACTTGAACCACATAGCCTCCTCATAACTAGGAATAAAAAACCCATTGACCAATATCCAAAAATCAGCTAATGAAAACCTTATGGATTAAACAGGTCAATCAGCAATCAATCATGGAATGAACCAGCACACACATTACACTGTGCACATGGTGTGGAGCATGAGTCAGGGGCCAACCCAAGTCCAGCTACAGGACAGCAACAGACTTGTGAAATAGAAGGTCTGAAAGATGGACAAATAGGAAAATCTTATACAATAAACTTGGAAAACATTCCGGTTAGGTAGAACTGAAAAGGTTGCCAAATACCTCTTTTTTTCTCTTTAAATACCGAACTAAATGTACACTCGAGTAAAAAGACTATGTTTTACAAGCTTAAACATTAATAGCCAGTTACTCCTCACAAACATATTTCTTTACCATTTTCTAAAATTAAGGCAACAACTCATCTATTTCATTGTCATATTTTGTTTTACCTACTTTGAATGGAAGTGATACACCAAAATAAAATCTTATTTTCTGTTCATGCTAAAACCTCATTACATTCAAGTACCACTTTAGCTCTCTCATAGAAATAAAGCATTGCATCTTGCTTCTCCCTTTCTTGCATTTTGTTCTGGAAATCTACTTGGACTCATTTGGTTCTCTCTCTGCTTTTGCATTTAAGTGAGCAGCCAGCAAGCATCAGGGACAGAAATTTAGGCTGTCAATTATTTTGCTCACCCATAATTTGCATGTTCTATTTGTTATCTCCTGGAATAAAGTAATATCCATAGTAACAAATGTAAATGCATTTACTTTAGGGCCATTTTAAATGTCATCACTGGAAATAAATAAACAATCAATCAAACAAACAAACAAAAAGCCTTTGTGTCCAGTCTATTCTGATTCATAGCAACCCTACTGGACAGAGTAGAACTGCCCTCATACAGTTTGCATGGCTATAAATCTTTTAGGAAGCAGACTGCCATACCTTTTTCCCACGAAGAATCTAGTGGGTTTAAACATTGACCTTCTGGTTAGCATCCAGGCACTAAACCACTATTTCACCAGGGCTTCATGATTTTTTAAAAAAATCTATATAGAACCAAATCCCTGGGCTCTGGGAAACAGCAATTTCCTCTTTAAATACTAACACTAAAAGTTATAGCATGATGAAATTTGATACAGTCTCAACAGTCAGTCACATGTTTACCAATTTTACAAGGTCTCATCACTGCTGCATCCCCCATCTTCTTCCTTCAGATTCTAAATACGTAGCCTATTTAGTGGATATGCAGAAATTTTCTTGGAAAATATAAATATGTATATATTTATGTACATACATATGTAAGTGTGTATATATGTATATATATATGTATGTATGTAGCTCTGGTAGCGTAGTGGTTACGAATCGGGCTGCAAGCCACAAGGTCAGCAGTTCGAAACTACCAGCGGTTCCGCGGGAGAAAGATGAGGCAGTCTGCTCCCGTAAAGATTTACAGCCTCGGAAACCCTGTGTTGGGTCGCTATGAGTCAGAACCGACTCCACGACACACAGCAGCAACAAC
>NW_006408758.1:2502048-2503710 GCF_000296735.1 Chrysochloris asiatica
CCAAACACTCCTCAGAAACCCTATGGGTCCCTATGAGTCAGAACCAACTTGACAACACTTAAGAGCTGCATATATATATTATTAGTCTTAATTTTCAAGTTAATTATTTCACAGACTTCATTTTACACATGGAGAAGATTGAGAATTGAGGCTAAGAAACCTGTACCAGGAAGAGACACAATAAGGATTTGAATCTAGGTTTACTTGCATTTAAACCAAATTCTTAAACCTGTCACCACACTGTCTTCAAATAGGTTTGGAAATAGTGTGTTACTTAAATAACTGCAATCTGGGAACCAAGACTTTGAATGTTTTCAAGCAACTGCACACACACACACATAAACACAAGGAGTTCTGGTATGGTACTGTAGGATAAGCACAGGACTACTAATTAAAAGGTCCTTGTTTCAATCCCATCAGTTGCTGCTCAAAACCCTATGCAGATTTAGTCAAAGTTGACTTGATGGCACTTAACAATAACAATAGCAACACACATACACTAGAATTTACTGTGAACCACAAGGTCAGCAGTTCGAAACTACCAGCTGTTCCGTGGGAAAAAGATGAGGCTTTCTGCTCTCGTAAAGATTTACAGCTTCAGAAACCCTGTACAGGGTCACTATGAGTTGGAACCGACACCATGGCACATAACCACAAAAACACAGTAATGTTTTAAGTTAAATCATAAAACATCTATGTAGGCTTTGAGAAGATATTATATACATTTATACTTACATAGTGTTGTTAAATGCCGTCAAGTTGGTTGCGGCTCACAGTGGTCCTGTATAGGTTTTCCAAAGAGCAGCTGGTGGGTAAGAATTGCTGACCTAGTGGTTTGTAGTCCAGTGCTTATCCTAGAGCACCACACCAGCTATCCTTATAGTTATATACATACATACTTAGAGCATAAAGAAACTGAAAGAATATACTCTCTTACATGAATCCTCAATTATTTAAAATGTTAGTTCCCTTTGTTGGTTCCCACTCATGGTACCCTGTTGTTGTTTACAGGGTTTCCAAGGAGCAGATGGTGAGTTTGAAATGCCAACCTTGCACATTAAACTGACCTTGCAGTCCAGTGCTTTTTCTACAGCATTATGACCGTAGTAACTAATTATTGTAATAATTTTTGGCCTCTCTCATAGAGAATATCTCAAGAGGTAATGTAAAGAAGACACGGTATCTCTATTTGCTACAGTACTTACTTGGTGCTCTTGTACTGTAAGAACAAATGCTAATTACTGTTCAGCCCTAATGCTAATCTCAGCATCTGCTAATTAAAAGATCACATCTTCTGCAAAGTCAGCAGTACCATTCAAATGAAAACATTAATCAGTTTGAAAAATTCAAAATCAATCAGTTGAAAGGAGAAACTTGTAGGCCTCCAATGGATTGATATCAGTGCAAACTCAGAAGTACAAAAAGGTAAGTGCCAATGTATATGGCTCAGCAACACAGATCCACAGTGTTACAAAAGGTACTAAAAGTGCATTTTATTGTGTTTCAGTATTTTATCTTAAGCATTTCACTGTGTATTGTTTTCATATGCAAAACCATATCATCTGGCTCTTAAAGAGAGATCTTGCTTTATATTTAATATACCAGAGATGTGATTACTGACCAGATTTTAAAAATGGTTGTTGCAGTTTTCAAAAAGTTAAG
>NW_006408758.1:2506410-2513793 GCF_000296735.1 Chrysochloris asiatica
GTGGCATCATTGATGGACTCAAGTGTGGCAGCGGTAGTGAGGCTGGCCCAGGATCTAACATTGTTTCGTTCTGCTGTGCATGGGGTCACTATGAGTCGGTTCCGACTCGATGGCACCTGACAACAACAACAACAACAACAATAAAGAGAAATTCAGGTGTATTATTTTACAGGTTTTTTTGTTTTGTTTTGTTTTTAAGCTAACCAATAGCTCTATTTTTTTATCATTGTGAAAAGTATTTAGAAAACCTAAAGTGAAAATTTTAGATGTTGTCATGAGGGACCAGTCTCTGGAGAAGGACATCATGCATGGTAAAGCGGAAGGTCAGTGAAACAGAGGAAGACCCACAGTGAGATGGACTGATACAGTGTCAGCAACAACGTGCTCAAACATAACAATTTTGAGGATGGTGCAGGGCCAAGCAGTGTTTCCTTCCATTGTGCGTAGAGTCACTATGAGTCAGAAATGACACGATAGAACCTATCAACAACAACGAAATGCAAACTGGGGCTATAATTCAGGATGAAAGGAAAAAAAATGGTGTGTTTCTCAGTTTAATCCATGGAATTATTATAGACAAACTCCTGGATTTTATTAGTGGTAATTTCTTCTATCGCATTTCGTATTCCTACCTGTGGCAAAGACTGGGATGGGACTAGTATGATCCTCTCTCCTATCTCTCTGTGAAGTAAAATGAAGCTCACCTATTTCTGTTAGTCAAGAAAATGCTTAATGAGCAGCAAAACCAATGCGCACAAAAATTGAAACTGTAATATTGCATAGATAATATATGTCAAATGTTGTTAAGTGTTGTGAAGTCAGTTATGACTCATAGCAACCCTGTGAAGGGTTTCCAAGGAACGATTGATAGGTTTCAATAGCTGACCTTGTACTAAGCAGTCCAGTGCTTATTCTGCAGCACCACACCAGGACTCCATATGGCAAATACACACAAAAAACTTAATTTGATGCTTTTACTTAAAACTGGAAGATATAAATATAGTTTTGTTAAATCTATGTACAAATACACACTTTGAAAACATGAGGATTCCTAGTCTTTTCAGAATCTTACTGCTGAGCTGTTGTTGCTAAGTGACATTGAATCGGTTTAACTTATAGTAACCCTGTATATAGGGTTTCTCAGGAGTGACTGGTGAGCTTGAACCACCAATCTTGTATTTCAAGTACACCTGCATTAAAAACATTTTTAAATAAAATCACTTACTAGACAGCAAAAATAATAAAAGTGAAATATAAAATATAAACTCAAATGGTGTATAACTATGAATAAGTGGATAAAGTTTTTTTCCAAAATAAATGAATAAAGTAGCACATGTACATCCATAAGCAGAACAAAATATGTTAAGGTACTAACATCCAACATAGGAAGTCAAATTCATAACTCTATTTTTAAAGAGAGGAACAACTCAGGCCTAGATAAATTTATAATAATGATTTTATTAGGCTTATAAACAATTTTGAGATGTAGTACACTGAGGAAACATTGCTCTAAGTCAATTTATTAGATTAAGAAATGAATTATATTTTTCTAAAACAACTTCAGGTCACCATTGTTTATCAAAGGAATTATTACTAAATTAATAAGATAGATAGCATGAACCTGTATATTATACACTGACCTACATTTTAGAGGTACTAAAAATAGTTGGTTATCACAATATTGATGCATCCTCATAAAATATTCATTTCATATGTATGAGTACAACCCTTGAAAAGTATCATTAAAATAATACTACTGCATAGCAAAGAATGTCTCTATAAAATCCAAAAGAATAAATGAGAAGAATTTTGAATAGTATAAAATTATTCCTCTGTAATACACAGAATAAAAATGGCTTATGTTATTCTCAAAGAAAAGCTTCAAGAGTGCCTCATCACTGACCACTTTCCAGAGAAAGAGATTCACTCTCTCAGCTTAGAAACATTGACAAAGGCAGCACCTTTAGCTGGAAAAAAAAGAGCAGACATACTGTATCCAAGCCAACAAAGATTTATATACATAAATGGAATGTCAACTTATTCATTTAAAAGGAGAAATAGTCATTACAGAGACCAAGACATTAGAGGTCCCATCTATCAGCATTCTTTCCTTAAAGGCAAACATCAGGGAAAGTTAGATAAAGAAAATCAGAACAAAGGGAATCAATTGACTAAAGTATTTAATGGTCTCCTAAGAGTTGAATTATGTCTCACAATAGAGATGGTCTTACCAATGAGAGCAGATTTTCTTTTCTATATGTCCAAGGTTAACCAACCAGTTCTTCTGAGTGATACATTATTTCCTTGGACTTGATAATGTTGTTTTCCCAGGGCAAGGGGCAATTCTATTACTTTAAGATGACTTTAAATACTTATGCGTTATCCATTTTGTGCTCATCTCACAGTTAAGGAATTTGCATTTCACCTCTTTGTCACTTCTGAGGGCAACAGTTTGGTCTATAAGCTCTTAAATACTGCAATATCATTTTGAACTATAAATATTATATTAATAAAGCTTTATGCAATCAATGGCACAGCAAGAAAAGACACATTAAGAAAATGAGCTACATTGCAGCTTTGGGCTGTAAAAAACATCTAATGTTGAACAAGTTGAACACTTTTAATTGCCACAGATGCAAGGTAAACACATAATGAAGATGAATACTTTCATTTAATATAAATCTATTGTACATGATATAGATGTTGGATAAGAATATTTAAAATATCATGGACTACCAGAAAAACAAGCAAATCTGTGTTGGAAGAAATACAGCTAGAATACTTGTTAGAAACCAGGATGGTGGACATAAAAACAACAACATTGTAGATGAACAAGACACATTTTTGGAGTAAGAATCTGGAGGCTGGGCTGATTGGAACTAACATAGACAGTTGCTTACTAACACAAGAAGGTCCCGGTGTAATTGATTTGTGATCCGGTGTAAAACTTAAGGTTGGTTTCACAGAAGAAAGGCCTGATGAACTGTTTCCATTATGATTACAGCCAAGACAATTTGGAGCAATTCTAGTCTGTAATATGTGGGGTCTCCGTGAGTCAAAATTGACTCGAAGACATCAAATTTGCTTTATTTTGTTATTATGGTTTGGGAGTTTGGGTTCATTTATTTACTACCACAAGACATCCTAATAGAAAAAGGAAACACATTCTCTTAAATAAATAAAAACCAACTGTCTGTATTTCTCCTTAGGATAATGTCTGCACTTCATCTTTCCTTTCACAATTAATGGAAAATAATTTACACTCCCTGTCTGTTCTCAATCATCCCTCATTCAATTCACTTATTTCATTTTTTGAGCAACCTTAGCCTTTATGGAAACTGCTTTGGAAAAAGCTACGAATTGCACTTCAGCAAGAACTTCTAAAAACCTCTCTTTCTACACTTTTATTTTAAGATAAAATTCTTTCTCCTCCAACGTTTGATCATTCTTTCTCATTTAACTCTTCTAATTTTCTATCCTTCGGTGTCAAAGTTCTGTATGGTTATATCCTTGGTTACAATCTATGCTCACTCTTTATTCCTCCTCAAAATGGGATCCTTACCCTTTACACTTCAACCTTTGTTGTGAATGCCAAAATCTATAATTTTATCCCAAATTCTTCCACTGGCTTCAGGACTCTAGATCCAACTCTTTTCTAGAATTAGTCACTAAATAAGGGAAAGACATATTCTATGGACTACATTTTCCACTAGTCCTGTTCTCAAAGACATGAAATTGTACCACCATCCTCTCTTAATTATTTTGCAATTACTAAACCAACTGCCACTTAGCCAGTTCCAACTTAAAGTACAATTTAACTCAATAAGATTTTAAAGGCCATGACCTTTGGGAAGCAGACCATTACACAATTCTTCTGTGGAACCTCTAGGTGAATGAACAGTCAACCTTTCAGTTAGGTGATCAATTTACTATTTGTGACACCCAGGGACTCCACCATATTCCCCTAGTAAACAACCTATAATTCAATCTAGATTTCTTTATTGTCCACCTCTAATTTTAATCAACAATATCTAAAGATTTTATTTCTTACAATCTCTTACACATGTATACTTCCCACGAGCAGTTCCATAGTTTCTGCTTGGTTGGTCTTTAACATCTTTGCAAGAGTCATCTAACTGTCTCACCAATGACTAAAACTCTCCTCTACATACTCTATATTGTTGTTGTCAAGTGCCATCAAGTCGACTCAGACTAATAGCCACCGTGTATAGGGTTTCTGAGGAGCAGCTGGTACGTATGCACTGCTGACCTTGTGACTCAGAGTTCAGTGCTGATCTTACAGTGCCACACCAGAAGTCCCTATACTAGCTGACTCAAAAAAAGTCAAGACTATCAATCCTATCAAGACTCAAGATTATCTACCTACTTCTGTAACTTTAACACTCAGAATCTCTGACTCCTAAAAAACACTCAAATACACACACACATACTAAATTTAGTTCAATTCCACATTCTTTTTGACATACAACACAGTAAAATACTCTGGTCAGCGTCACACTGATATCCTACACCAAAATGCAGTATAATAAAATCAATCATAATTTTGCTGACATGATCCATGGTATGTTTCAAAGCCAGAGTATGATTATTAAAAATGAACAGCATTCTCTTCTCAGTCAAGTTGTTGCTGTTGTTAGGTACCATCGAGTCAGTACCGACTCATAGAGACCCTATGCACAACAGAATGAAACACTGTCTGATCCTGGGCCAACCTCACAATTGTTGCCACACTTTAGCCCATTGATAACTGCCACTTTGCCAAGTATCAACAGTTAATTTCCACTTTGCAATATCAGATCTTCCAAACCACAACTTCTTTCATAGCAAGCACTTTAAACAAAGTGTTTTTTATAACATTTTTCTCTGTCACAAATTAAGATAGAAGCATTTCTATCTATATCCACCAATATTAACGGGGTGCATACTTCACCATACCAAGATTTCAGAGTTATTGAAAAGTTCTACCTTATCATGATAATAAAAGCCTATACTAGCTATAGAATAGTGATGTTATTTAAGTAAGAAATAATGAATATATGAGTATATAGCTTAGAGTTAATAGTACAGAGATCTAGCATTCCATAACTTTCTACTGCCAAGAAAAATTTTAACTTGATAGGAAACCTTGCAGGTACACCCTTATACTTATCCAGACAACATAACATGCCCACAAGCAACTAAATGCCAAAAACAAAGCAAATATGATTGGAAATATATTCAACAACTATTACAAACACATTTTAAAATATAAAAAATTACCATAAAACTCAAAACATACGAGTTTTAAAAGGTAACAATGTTTAGGTCCACAGTAAATTCTTATCTTTCCCCAGACAACTATTCAGATAGTTAAATTAAAAGAGAATCCTAAAATTCTTACCATAGTTATTTTCTTTTTTTTCAGTAAAGTTTCCTCATTAGTAAGCTACAGTATTCCCTTAAAAACAGTCATTGAAATTCTGCTATTTACCTGTAGAGCAGGTGCATAACTATAGCTATAGATTATCTATCACAATGTCCAAATTATTTGCTAATGAACGCTATATTGTATTATCATTTGTAAAATTAAGAAATGAAAATATATTTCTCATTAACATCACTAATTTGACATCATGAGACATAATCTGTAGCTATAGATATGAACCGTGCTTTAGAGATAAATAGCAGAATTTCAAGGATGTTTCTTAAGAAAAACATTTAATTTACTATTGGGGAAGAAAATAACTTTTATTGATGAAATAAGAATAACTAGGTTAAGAATTTATCCTAGTTATTCTCATTTCATCCATATCAAATTCTCTTATAACCAAATTGTGTTGATAATGAGTAATATATTTCACGTTCTAATTTAATTTCTACACCAATATGCAGTTGTTCAAATAGAACAGTGAAATACTGCATGGTTTAAAATTTAAAACAAAAAAACTATGCTTTTACCTTACTTATTCAGTCTGAAAGGAGCTCTGGTTGCATAGTGGTTACAAGTCAAGTAGGACTGCTAACCTCAAGGTCAGCAGTTTGAAACTACTAGCAGTTCCACGGGAGAAAGATGAGGCTTTCTGCTCCTGTGAAGATTTACAGTCTTGGAAACCCTATGCGGGGTCTCTATGAGTTGGAATTGACTCCATGACACACCACCACCACCACCACCACCACCACCACCACCACCATTCAATGTATTTGCTGAACAGAGAATCCAAGCAACTGGACTAAATGAATAAAACAGCATTAAAATTGGAGGAAAATTCATTAACAACTTGTGATACACATACAGCAGCCTTGCTTGTTAGAGGGAAGAGGACTTAAACCCCTGATAGAGATCAGTGACTATACTCTTCAGCAGGCATTACAAGTTAACAAAAAGGAAACAAAATCCTCACACCTACACCAGTTATGAACATCATGTAAAATGTAGAAAATGCTGACATTGTCAATATTTCATTTTACTTGCATGCACAATCAACACCCATGAAAGCAACAGTCAAGAAATTAAATGACATGTTGCATTGGGCAAGTCTGCTACACAAGACCTTTTAAGTGCTAAAAATCAAAGATGTCACCTCAAGAACTAAGGTGCACCCTGACCCAGCCATTTTCAATTATATCATTTTCAATCACATCATATATATATGGAAGAAGGACAATGAGAAGACCAAAGAATTGATGCCCTTAAATTATGGAGTTGGCAAGGAATCTTGAATATACCACAGACTACATATACTCCTAAACGAACAAAAGTCCTGGTGTGGCACTATAGGATAAGCACTAGCCTGCTAACCGCAAGGTCTTTGGCTCAAATCCGCCAGCCGCTCCTCAGAAATCCTATACAGGATCACTATAAGTCGGAACTAAGTCAACATAACTTAACAACAACAACAACTAGAATGGAAAAATCTGTCTAAGGATAAATATAGTATAAGCCAGATGGGAGACTTTATTTCATGCATTTTGAGCATGTTATCAGGAGGGAAAAGTCCCTGGAAAAGTTTACCATGTTTGGTAAAAAGTCACTGATTAAGAGGAAGGCAATCAACAAGATGGACTGTCACAGAGGCTGCAACAATGGAATCAAACATAACAACCATTATGGGATGGTACAGAGTCGGGCAGTCTTTTGTTCTGTTGTACATAAAGTCGCTATGAGTTGGAACTGACTTAACAGCATATAACAACACTCTTAACTATTTTCCTTATTTCTGTACAATTAAAAAACTTCAACTATGCTAATCTGTGTGTGGATTTTGACCTTTTCAAATCTTTGCTCAACTGTCACCTTTTCAATGAAGTGGACTCTAACCTATTGAACATGGCGCCCTGCATCTAATTTCATCTCAGTGTAAAGAAAACAAAAATCCTCACCAC
>NW_006408758.1:2514063-2515779 GCF_000296735.1 Chrysochloris asiatica
TGAAAGTGCTATGGGCTGCCAAAAGAACCAACAGATCCATTTTGGAAGAAGTGCAGCCAGAGTGCTCCTTGGAGGCCAAGATGGCTACTCATAGAATAAAATGAAGAACACTGAAACTTTCCTTACATGCCTTATTTATTTATGGGAAATAAAGCAAGTAGACACAACAGAAAGTGTTATATCAAAAGAAGCATAGTTGCTAAGGAAAACCAGAGGAGGATGACTTTACCCAGATTTGAGGAAAAAAATCTGTGTGCTAAGTTGTAAATTTGAGATATTCAGACTAAGAGGGAATCATATGTAGAAGAAAACATTCCCAAAAGAGGAAAGAAGGTAATAAAGACCCAACACCGTGAGGTTTGTTTGTTTGTTTGTTTCTCCAACAATATCTATAAATAATTTCCTTGTGTGAATCAGTATTTAGTTGCCTTCATCACACCCTTTTGCCTGGAATCATAGATCAATTCCAACTTCAGTTTCTGCCCTGCCCAAATGCCAGTGAATACTACAGTTGTAAAACAACAGCTAAATGTCCAACTGATATGAAATGAGGGGAGATGCACATGAACACCCATACTTGCAGATAGTACCCACTTGACCTGGCTTCGATGGCTTGATGATCAGAACTCAACTAGAAGTAGAAAGAACAGGGGGAAAAAAGAGTAACCTGCTACAGTTTGATGAACTTTACCTATATTTATAGATGTAATCGCTCAAAAAACGGAACAAATCTTTACAGTGAGGATCACTTCCACCTCTTGGGTACACCGGGCTGACAGGGATGGGCAACTTAGACATTAGCTAACCAAAATGGAGGTGGGGGCTATAAAGGCAAGAAGTGACTGGCTTACAAGCTTTCAAGAGGTAGCCTCGTTCCAGACTGGGTGGGGGAAGGTAGAATCTCCACTGAATTATTTCCAATCTGTTGGGACTGGGCTGGCAAAAGGAAATGGGGATAAGACTCTTGTGGTACAATAGTGAATAATTGCCATCTGTGAGGGTAGGAAATATAGAGTAGATGTTTTTTGACAAAAGGAGGGAAAAGATTGATTTTGCAGCCCAGGAGTAGAGGTCCCTGGGACCATCGAGAAGAGTGGAGACCGGAACCCTACCCAGAGACATCAGGGATGGAGACAGAGACGATGATGTGGACAGATGGAGCAGCTGGGGACACTGAACTCAGGAAGGGAGAGGGGCTGTGAGCTGATGGCTGGGGCACAGGCCTCTAGAGTGTACTCTTTGGTTATTTGATGATGCATAAGGGGATTGTAATCATTGCAATGAAATGAAATACGATAAGGATGAAAGTAAAACTGATATTCTTCCATGTAAACTTCACAATATAAACAACAACAATAGCTAAAGCACACCCATTGAGGGCATGTGCATTTAGTTGGGTTTTTTGTTTTTGTTTTAAAGTTTTCATTGTGGATTGAGTGAAAGTTTACAGGGCAGATCATCAGTTTTACATTCAACAAATCATACACTTTGTTTCATTACAATGATTATAATACCTTTCATGTACCATCAGTTAACAATATTTCTCTCTATTCACTTTAGCTCTTATTAAAAACAAAACAAAGCACTCGGGCATATATAATAATTTATACCACCAAAGGGCACATACTGTAAGTATGCCTCCTGGCCACCAGCTGTTAGTCCCTCTCATCCCATGAATCTAGAGTCCTCAGCTGCTCCCTCTCTCCATGTCCCTAT
>NW_006408758.1:2516519-2517384 GCF_000296735.1 Chrysochloris asiatica
ACCTCCGTGAGTAGGGAGTCCTGGTGTGGCGCTGTAGGCTAATGCATCAGACTGCAAAGTCGTTTGAACTGCAAAGTCGATGGTTCAAGCTCACCAGCTGCTCCTTAGAAACCCTATACAGGGTCACTATGGGTCGGAATTGACTCAACGGCACTTAACAACAACAACAACCTCCATGAGTATAGGTCAAGTTGCATTTAGTTTTATCACTATAGTCTGGTTATTTGAGATTCCTGGATCTTGCCCTGAACACCATTATAACCTTCTCCTCACAGTCTGATTTCTACTAATCTTTACTGTATCAATTCACTCCAAACAACTGGGAGTTTGCCTGTTTCCCTGTCAACCAAAATAAATACTTGTGTGGACTGAATGTCCATGTTAGACAAAAGCCTGTCAGAGTCTAAACCAACCTGCCTAGTTCTTCTTGTACTACACTGGAGGATGTACTCTTTCATCTAAGATTAAAATATTTGAGAACGATCATAAAATTTGATAATCCTCAAGATACTATTAGGCATATCAGAGATAAAACTTATTAGTTGAAAATCAATATTTTGTTGAATGGCTAAGTAAAGTAATGCTACTACCAAGCTCATATGTAAACTACATTTCTATAAATTCCAGTGTGTATTTTTTATAAACATAATTATCAAATAAAACAATGCAATTGATCCCAATGAATGTCAGAGTGAAAAACAGTGAATTGGAAAAAGATGTAATATGTCTATTTTTATGACTAAAAAGGAAAAAACAATAACAATAGGGATGAAAACATTTAATTATAAAAAATACTTCTCTCCATTATTATTTCTTAGTAACTTATACAGTTAACCCCACATAATAAATTCAAGAATGATAAGAA
>NW_006408758.1:2518033-2530023 GCF_000296735.1 Chrysochloris asiatica
AAAAAAAAAAAAAAAAGAATGATAAGAAAGGTTGTATCATTTGGAAGAATTTCAGTGTTAGAAAATTTCAATATGTACTGTTATATATTTTAATAGAACTGGGGCTAATCTTGATAATCTAAAGGAATTCAAATATAATATAGTAACAATAATAATATTTGAGACAATCAGATACGATGGACTCCTAGATAAGCACTCTACTGCAAGGTGTGTTTGAACAACAAGATCGGTGGTTCAAAACTCACCTGCTGTTCCTCAGAAACCTTATACAGGGTCGCTGAGTTGTAATCGACTTGATAGCACTCACCACCACCACCACCAACAGACATGATGGGCTTATTATGTACTAAGAACTGTGTTAAGTGCTTCTTGCAGACCTTACTGGGCTAACAGAATCTTAGATTTGTTCAGGGTTGTTGTTATTGTTATTAGGTGCCATGGAGTAGATTCTGACTCATAGTGACCCTATGCACAATAGAACAAAACACTGCCTGATCCTGCACCATCCTCACAATCTTTGTTAAGCTTGAGCCCGCTGCTGCTGCCAATGTGCCAATCCATCTAACTAGGAGTCCATTTTATATCCACATACACAAAGATACCATATAAAATGTTGAACATGTTAGATGAAAAGCTAAAGGTCTAATATGACTGTGTGAAAACAAGGAATATATTGGAAAAGCACTTTAAGAAGGTCAGAACCTAGGTCTAAAAGCTCAAAGATTCTGATCATTTTAAAGAGATTTCCCACTATATTCCCAGTTTTCACACAGTCATACAGACCTCTAACGTTCTGACAGTCTCCTCGCAATTAAACAGATATAAATGTATAAGTGCCAGATGCCAGGCTTCACCTGAAGTATGTAAGTTAAATAAGAAGTCAACCCTGCTTTCAAAGAACTGATAATCTATTATGTGCTTTTGAGGTATTTATATGTGCTTTTGAGGTATATATAATATGAGGTATTTATGCTTTAACATTTGATTAGTCATAAAGATAAATTTCTCCACATACTGGGTTGTTAAAACATAAGAAGTACCAAGGAAATTCTTTTTTAAAATAAGTCAAATTTTCACTATCAGGGTTTGCTGAGCTTAGAATTCCTTGTGGTTATGTTTGTATCTGGGACAATTACATTCCACCACTCACTATTCTCTATTACAAAGATATACAGAGATAGTGGGTAACATAATTATTGCAACCAACGAAGTACTTAATTTTCATATTTTCACTATTGATGTTGCTATCGTTGTTATGTGCCGTTGAATCAGTTCTAACTCTTAGCGACCCTGAAGAGTGGTTGGTGAACTTGAGCTGCCTACTTTGAGGTTCAAACTATCTTGAAGTCCAGCGAATTAACCCATAATGCCACACCAGTAAAAATCAAACTGGTATACTTAACTTGGTTCTATGCTCCCAACACTTGGAAATATAGTATCCATTACACTATGGAAATCACCACTTAAAAGGAAATACGGGAGGGGGGGTAGTGTAGGGGGCGGGCTTATAGGGTATACCCTTTGGTCGGTTGATGATGCATGGAGGGGATTGGAACCATGGCAATGAAACAATGTACGGTGGAATGAATGTAAAACTAAAGTTCTCCCATGTAAAATATCATATAATTCATAATAAAACATGGGGGGGGGGAAAGATTGAAAAAAAAAGGAAATACAAATAAAAGCTTCACACCAGTACCATTTAATGATTTTCCTAATATTGGTAACATATATTCTATTTCTTAGTTCATATTGTTGTATCAATGTCAATTTCAAGATTTTGATACTGAACTATGACTACCTAGAATGGTAACATTAAGTAAAGCTGACTAAAGTATATACAAAAATTCTCTACATTATTTTTTAACTATTTTATTATTTAAAAAGTTAATTCAGGATTATTAATTTATAAAATACATGTTTAGAAAAACTTGCTAAGAAGTCTAAATATTAAAGAACATTAACTGATGTTTCAAATATTCAAACCTTTAGAATATCAATATTCACTACTTCTTCTAATCATGTTTAAAAATTAGGGCTTATCAACTTTGGGGTTTTTTGTTTTGTTGTTTTTTTTGTTTCGCTTTGTTTTTGCAAAATACTTTCACAAAAATGGATCCACGAATGAAAAAGAAAAACTAAGTACTACATTTGAACATGTTAATAAAATAATTTTATTTCATTTTTTAAAAAATTCCAAAGCTCAGTTCAAATAAGAAAATAAAATAGTGCATCAGTTTCCATTATAACTATAATCATAAGAGATAAGAAATACTTTATGGGAAAATGTGCTGACTGAATTAAAAAGATAATTTCCTCAACTAATTTTCTGCAGACATTTTTGTGAAGGCAGATCCAAACTTTGCACCCTCTTTCATGCAATATGCATTTATGAAGCATTTATAATAAAATATGCATTTGTGTTCTAAACAGTGTAACCACATTAAGCTCTCTAAAACAAAAATTTTAATGAAAACACTTTATGAATATTGTAAGCCATAATTTACTCCCGAAGCACAAATTATTAAAATAGTCAAAGTCTAAATATCTAAAAGAGGTCATATATGGTTTTACAGTAGGATTATCTTGTTCATTTCTCCTTCAACAGGAGTTCAAATATCTCAATTTAAGGAAAATAATAAAGCTTTATTTTCACATACTTTTATTTATTCATTATAGTGACAAAGAGTCAGATTTTTTAGACTGTGTATTTTCCACTAATTTATTTTTGTTTTATTTTTTGCCACCTAACAAATAATCATCTATAGAATGGGGTGAAATTACAAGTTCATTCCACATTTCCATCTGAGTTGTCCGTCAAGTAGTTTGTTGGTGTTGGTAAGTGTCATCGAGTCAATTCTAACTCATAGCAACTCAGAGAAACCATGGTTTCCAAGGAGCAATTGGTGAGTTTAAACCACCGACCTTAAGGTTCAAGCCGACCTTGGGGTCCATTGCTTTATCCCATAGCACCACATCAGGACTCCAAGTAGTTTGTTAGGCACTGTGAAATATAAGTAGAAACCTTTGACAGCTTCACCTCCTCTATCATCCCATAAACACATGATTGTCAAGTCAATTCTGACTCATAGTGGCCATATGTATTATAGAGCAGAATTGCTCCAGAGAGTGTTCTTGGCAGTAACTGCCAGGCCTTTTTTCCATGGCATCACTGGGTAGATACAAATTGCCAACTTCAGGGAAGCAGTCAAGTACAAGCCATTTGCACCATCCAGAGTTATTATAATAGACTAAGCTAAAGGAGCTTTGGTGGTATAGTGAGTTACGTGTTGGGCTGCAGGTCAGTTGTCCAAATCCACCAGCAGCCCCATGGGAGAAACATGAACTTTTCTGCTTCCACAAAGATTTACAGCCTCTAAAACCTATACAGGGTTTCTAGGAGTGGGAACTGAGTCAACAGTACACAACCATCAGCAGATTATGATAAATAAGCAAACTTCAAACATATTATATTTTATAATCTGAAAGGTGGCCACCTTAGTGATTGTATTTCATCTAAGGTCAAGAATTGGAGAAAAGTCTCATAAAATGAATTCTTTGCTATCTGCCCACATCAAGATCCCCATTTTTCTAGGTTGATCCTAAAGTGAAAACAATCACACATGCACAGAACTAGTGATTTCTGACACTGGGCAAAGCAAGGAGACATCTCAAAAATATATTTATCTCTCACACTTCAAAGTAAAACAATTCATGGACTATTGCAAATCCTAAAGATTGTCCGCTTACATTATTTGTTTTATCTTTTTCTTAAAAGGTCATTAACAACAGTCAATTGGATGAATAGATTCTGAGATACCTTTCACGTGGAGAAAGCATAGCACTAGTATCTCACTGAAAGTGTGATCACTGTAACTGAATTAGAAATGTTAATGTGTATGCCAATAGCTGAACAAGAGGAATATTTAATGGATTTTCACTCTTAAGTGCCATGTTGAAAAAAAAAAAAAAAGATATGGGAATAAATACAACAGATTTAACAGATTGGTGTTACACAGCTACAAATTATATAATAGTTTTGAAAATTCAGAAAAAGGACTTATGGGTATATCTCATTTCAATGCATTTCATTTTACTACACGTCACTGACTCTGCATCTTTTACACAGTGACTATTTGTGCAACTCTGTGTTGAGCAAGTCTATCAGTGTAATTTTTCCAACAGCATGCTCTCACTTGGTGTCTCTGATCCAGATTATGATAATTTCCACAATAATTCAATTTTTTTCATAATGCTACTGTTCACTTTATAGGACAGTGGATAGCATAAACATAACTTTTATATGCATGAGCAAACTACAAGCTTTGTGTGACTCATTTTATTGCAATACTCACTTTTTTTGTGGCGGACTGGAACTGAATCCTTAATATCTTTAAGGTATGCCTGGATGTCTCTAGAAATTAAGTAAGTTTAGCTCTATAACTAAACTGTTGTTGTCTAGTTCTGAACCACCAAACTTATGCCTCAAATTAACCTTGTGGCCCAGTGCTTTATCCCACAGCACCACATCAGGGCTCTGTACTAAACTAGATACCCCTGAAAGTGATTAATGAAGTAAAAACAAAGATACTTGTTACATACCTATCTACTAAAATATATGAATCTAGTAGTGTTGCTGCATCGCGCTGTAGGATGAACACTGGACCGCAAGGTCGGCTCTTCCAACTCACCAGCCGCTCCTTGGAAACTCTATACAAGGTCTCTATGAGTCTGAACCAACTTGACAGTACACAGCCACCACCGCCACCACCACAGTGTTGTTGCAGGAGAAAGATGAGGCTTTCTGCTTTGTGAACACTGAAAGCCTTGGAAACCCTACACAGGGTCGCAATGAGTCGTAACTGACTCCATGGCACTTACCAAAAACATAGCGTTGCTGATGCATGTGGATCTTAATTGAAAGAAGAATATACCAGAAAGATAGTTACCTTTCTTTTATTGACTAAGTGCATTCGATTGCATATATTATAACAAATTACAGATAACTTTGCAAAATATGGGAGTTTCAGATCATTTAACTGTATTTATGCAGAGCCTACACATAGAAAAGGAGGTAGGTAATCTTTTAATCAGAACTAGCAAGTACTACATAATTTAAAATCAGGAAAGATATATTGAATACCTTGCCATATTTTTTTTCAGTCTGTATGCTGAGCAGAAATCTGAGAAACTAAACTGTATGAAGAAGAATGTGGTATCAGGACTGGAGGAAGACTCACTAAAAACCTGAAATATGCATATGACATAATCTTGCTTATTGAAAGTGAGGAAGACTTGAAGCACTTATAAATTACAACTCAACATAAAGAAAACAAAATTCCTAACAACTATACCATAAGCAGTATCATTATAGATGAGGAAAATAATGAACTTGTCAGGGATTTCATTTTACTTGGATCCACAATCAATACTCATGGAAGCAGCAGTCAAAAATCAAAGTATTGCATTAAGTTAATCTGCTCAAAACATATTTTTAAAGTGTAAAAAAGCAACAATTTCAATTTGAGAGCTAAGGCAGACCTCCCCAAGTCATGATTATTTTCAATTGCCTCAGAAAAAATGTGAAAGCTTGTCAATGAACAAAGAAGAACAAATAAGAACTGATGCCTTTGAATTATGATGTTCGTGAAGAATAGTGAATATACTTGGACTGTGACAATAATGAACAAACCTATACTGAAAGAAGTACAGCCAGAACGTTCCTTAAAAGCAGTGATGGTGAAGCTTATTTTGTACACTGCACATGTTACCAGGAGGGACCAGTCCCTGGAAAAGATATTGTGCTTGGTAAAGTAGTTGTTTTTGTTATGTGCTGTCAAATCAGTTCTGACTCATAGTGATCTTGTAGAGCATTTCCAAGTAACAGCTGGTGGGTCTGAACCACTGACCTTGTGTTTAGCAGCTCAGTGTTTATTCTATAGCACCACACCAGTAGAGAATCAGTAAAAATCAGAAAGACCCTAGATGAGAAGGATTAACACAGTGGCTTCAACAATAGGCTCAAACAGCAAAGATGGTAAGGATGACATAGGGCCTGGTAGTGTTTTGTTCTGTTGTATGTAGGGTCACTGGAGTTCTGGTGTGGTGCTGTGGGCTAATGCGTCAGATTGCAAAGTCGTTTGAACTGCAAGGTCGGTGGTTCAAGCTCACCAGCTGCTACTTGGAAACCTTATACTGGGTCACTATGGGTCGGAATTGACTAGACGGCACTTCACAATAACAACAACAATTTAGGGTCACTGTGAGTCAGAGCTGATTCCATAGCACTTAACAACAGAACTGGTTTTCAAAAGTTAGCCACAAAGTTGTAAATGTATTACCAGCACATATAAATTCTAACTTTAGTATTGAGGCTGATTTTCATACATTTTCCAAAATATATCATATTGATTATTATGTTTATGCCCTAAGACAACAAGAAGGGTGTTGAAGAGGAAGGTAAAAAGTAATGGCCCTATCAGAATATCAGTGATAAGAAGGTAGAGACATGGGAAGGCCAAACTATAGTACAGTAGCTACATAAAACTGGACATTGCTTCTAAAACTTGTAGTCTTACACAGTCTTTTAACTGTGGGCCCTTCAAGTCTAAGAAAATGGGTTGGGCTTGGAACTAAATAGCTATAGTACCATCAAGGAAGGAGTCTTGGTGTGGCATTGTGGATTATTGTGCTGGACTGCAATGTCAGTTTGAATCGCAAGGTCAATGGTTCTAGCTCACCAGCCACTCCTTGGAAACCCTATGCAGGGGTCGCTATGAGTTGGAACTGACTTGAAGGCACTTAACAAAAACAACCATCAGGGAAATGACATATGAAACAATATTATACTAAAGGAACACTATTGTTCCCATTTCCTGGGATCATTAAATTGCCCTTCAACTCTACCAGCAGATAATGCTAAAAGTGCCAGAGTGCAAATTGATAAATTCCAGGGATAAGTTACCAATTTATGACAAAATAACAGAACTACTGAATTATATTTTTCTTCCTTTGCCAAGGGAGAAAATATAAAGTGGAGTCCTAATGGGGCACTGTAGAATAAGCACTGGACTGCAAGGTTGGTTTGAATTGAAAAGTCAGTGGTTCAAACTTATCAGCTGCACCTGGGAAACTCTTTAAATGGACACTATTTGTCAGAAACAACTCTACAGCCACTTGGCAACAACAGGATAAGTTACCAATTAATTTATGGTAAAATAGCATAATTGAATTATATTTTCCTCCTTTGCCAAGGAATAAAATACAAAGTGGTATACTGGTGTGGCGCTGTAGGGTAAGAACTGGACTACTAACACAAGGTTGGTGGTTCAAACCCACCAGTTGCTCTTTGAAAACCCTATACAGGGCTGTAATAAGTCTGAACTGACTCAACAGCACTTAACAACAACAAATGAGTGCAAACAGAAAACAACAAAAAAAGCAAGAACAAAATACAAAGCAGGATCCTGTTCTCAAAGTGAGAGTACTGGAGAACAGAATAAAAGATGATGGAAGATATGTGCCTCATTCTCTACAAATTTGGGGTGGTTCAATCATATAAGGGTACCTGGCAATAAATGCAGAAAATATTAAAAAGGATGAACCTCCCCTTCTGCATATATATTCTTTCCTGATTCACCTGATGTCAGTTTTACAAAAGGCATCAGAAATGGTTATGTGTCACCATCCAGATGAAAAGGCAGTGGGGAATGCTTGCAGACCCCTGAAATCCAGGATTCCTAAACATTTATGAGCCAAAAGTAGCACAGACTTTTAGCCTGGCTGCTGTGCATGGGCTCAAGGACAATGTCAATAGAGGACTCAAAGGACAATGGAGTGTAAAGTCAGTTTGAACTGTGAAGTCAGTTGTTCAAACCCACCAGCTGCTCCTTGGATACACTATACATGGTCACTATGAATTGGAATCAACTCGACAGCACTTAAGTTACAACTATGAATTTTTATTCCTCTCTTTTTATATTTTAAACAACACAATTCCCTAGGTATACATTTTTCTTCCCAGTATTAAAACAATGAAGATTTACTTTGCAACTTGTCTTTACTTCTTCCAAAGAAAATCTGGAAGACCAACTTCATTCTTTCCACTTTCAGTTAAAAAAAAAAAAAAAAAGTATAAACAAAAACTTCTTTAGTAAGAACAAGGATATATTTTTTAATATGGAAACTTTTGTATCAAGGTCCAAAATTGTTGTTAAGTACTGTTAAGTCAGTTCTGACTGTATGGGGTTCCCAAGGACAGCTAGTGGATTTCAACCCCAATCTTGTGGTTAGCGGTCCAGTCCTGATCTCACACCACACCAGGACTCCAAGGTCTAAAATAAGCTTACTCATTTAATGTTTTCAGGCCATATTATAATAAAAATTCAAAAAGTTTTGAAAGAATTAGTGTACACACATTCATGTACATTTTACTAGCACACATTTTAGCGGCCATAAAAATCCAAGCAAAAATACATAAACACAGTTTAGGAAAAGCACTCAATCTCAAGGTGAGCTTGAATGACAAGATCAGTGGTTCAAACTCATCAGCTGCTACTTGGAAACCCTATACATGGTCACTATGAGTTGAAGTGACTCGATGGCACTTAGCAACAACATCAGAAAATCCACACTTTCAAAATTTTCTAGAAACCAGAAGAAAATGCAATTAAAAAAGAAAGTTAACAGATTAGAAAATGTAATCAAATCTGACTTGAGGGCCCATTCTGGTATATATAAAAATTATTTATGGGAAGAAAAAATTGAATTATAATTTTATTACTCTGAAAATAATTTATAATTTACTAATATAAGAATTTATGAAAATAAAAATATTGATTCATTAAACAATACATCAATAATTTAAAGTAAGAGGTTAATGACTATAAAAACATTTAGCCAAGTACAGTTTCAACTCACATTTCTGAAGGTAAGGTTTGGAAACCTTTACAAATAATTTCTTTCCTTTAATTTAAACTAAGGGATCAGTTTGCTCTTTGCTTATGAAAGTTAATCACTTGTCATCTTGAATGCTGTTTCTGTTAAACTTCACAAGGAACAGTGAAGCAGAAAGAAACTAGCCAATGTCTTCTGCCCAAACAATCATTAAGTCACAAACTCTCAAGACACACACCCTGAACACTGTAGGCAAAAATAAAATATGGGTTGTTACCCCATAGTGTGTGGGCAAAACACCCACGATGCTGACACACAAATCTGAAACACAAGCAGAGGCTTTGACTGACACCACCACTTGCCAATCTGGCTCTACACCTACATTCAAAACCACTGTGTTTCAGGGGAAGCTGAATGTATTGTTTTATTTCTCATCTGTCAAATCACTGAAGAAAGCAGAGGAGAAATACATAAAAAGACAATTCTATATCACTGTCTTTCTTTCTTTGTTTATATTGCAGGTAGTAGCCATAATTGTGAGAGTTCATTTAATATACTTTTGACTCTTCCCTCAAAATGCCATAATAAAAGCAAGATAAGATAATAAAATTATACCTATGATTCGCCCTCCTCCTTGGCACTCTAACTTCCTTCCAAAGAGAATTGTGTGAAGTACTTCCAACCAATTATCTGTCTACCTATTAAGAATGCTTTCAAGCCTAGGTTTCTGAAGAGGAAGGACATGAATTAAAACTGAGATGAGAATGCAAATGACTTTCCAAAAAGAAAAAAAAAAAAATCTGAGACCCATTCTTAAGGATTATTCCTAGAGATGGAAATAAAATCCCACCTTTTATCTTCATTGTCTGAATTTTCTCAATAAACAGCATAGGCAAATATACACATACACTGGAACAATCAGTTAACTTTAGTAATTATTAAAGATCATTGCCGTTTTCTACTATGTTTAAAATTTTGCCTACAAGCTTTCCATACATTTGACAAAAACCCCTGTGTACAACATAATACTGGATTGCCCCTAAAAAATACTGTAAATGTAATTGAAAACTTATTATTATGGTAAGTTGATGTTGATATTGTCTTAAGATGAAATTATTAACTAGGTGGTCTGGGTTTTCCCTTCCACCTTTCTTGACTGCATAATAAGACTAGATAGGAACTTCATTCCTTAGCAATTTGGTTCATACGTTTTGTTATTCTCACTGGCATTTCTTATGGAGCTTGAAATTAACTTTTTTTTTTTTTTTTTTCTGGTTTTTATATTTTATCTCACTTTCGTTTTGTTAGTCTGGGTTTTGTTTTCCTTTCATGTTTTACTTTGTGCATCATTTTCAGAAAAGGCAGCACAACTCATAAGCAGTATGTTTTAACCAATGCTATAGAACCAAAGAAAACGGGGAACTCATAAAATATTAATATATAAGCTTCTCCCATGGATTACAATAGATACAAAAGAAACGCAAAGACAGAAGTTTCCAATTGTGAGAAAAAAATACTCTTGACAGTCACAATTTTAATGTTTTGAGAATAAATTGCACAACAGGATCTTAATAAGTAAAGACACTGTAAGACTAAGACAAAAGAATCCTTATATTTCACAAAGCTACTTGAAAATACAATCTAAACTAAAAATGTAACATTGATCAATGGCTCCAGAAAAATAAAAAGAAATAAAATTAATAAAAATTGAAAAAGCTTCTCTGCAATTATGGTTCTGATGGAGTTGACACAGCATGGTCTTAACCACATAGAAGATTAATATTTATTTTTAACAAACGTAGATAGAAAAATGTTATTATCCCTCCCTTTTTTTCTCACTAGGAGCATGCTGATTGAAATGGATTCATTTATCTAAGTTGACAGCTAGACAAAACCATATTACAAATAGTTGTGTTTTTTGTTTTGTTTTTTGTTTTGTTTTTTTATCTCTGCTTAAATAAGAATTTAGGAACATCTGGTTTGCTACAGTTATCTAAACTCACGCAAAATAAGGTTTTAAGAATATGTTCAGATACGTCACACTGTGTTAAAGTTACTTTTAGTTTACCAATCAGAAAAGATTAAATAAAATAATAAAACAATTTATTTGTAAAGAAAAGTATTTTTTAAATAAGAGACTGAAAAACACATAGAAAAATTGATTCGCTTTTATAGATGTTAAGATTATAAATAAAATCAGATTTTAGTTACGCAAAATAATTCAAGGGTTTTGAATGTTTTTTCAAAAGTCCTTTCAGCTGTGAATAGAGGTTTAAAATTTGGTATCTTCTACATACTACAGTTAGAAAACAGAATCTTCCTTATATTGAAATAGCAGTTTTCAAGAGGCCATAATATTTATATCATAATTAATATACACCTATTTTTGAAGGGCAAGTTCTCACTGTTCAATGAGAGAGGGACACCAAACCCTAGTGCACACCAGTAATAGTTACTTTCGGAATAGCTGGTGCACTGCCATGAATTATTTAATATACCACAAGGTTAGCAGTTCAAACCCACCAGCTGCTCCTCAGAAACCATTAACAGGGTCTTGGCACTTAACAACAACAAACCACAGTCTTTTAAACCCCAATTAAATAACTGGAAAAGGCTATGCATATCTGAGGTGCATATGGCCCACAAAGGGGATTGGATAGCTTACTAATAATATAAATAAATTGCATGGCACCACAGTGGGGTTGTTGTTGTTGTATTAGGTACCATCAGGTCAGGACTGACTCACAGCGATGCAAATCAGAATGAAACACTGCCAGGTTCTGCATCAAACTCACGATTGTTGCTATGATTAAGCACATTGCTGCTGCCTCCGTGCCAATTCACTTCTTTAGGGTTCTTCTTTTATTGCTCTGACTCTCCACTTTACCAAGCATGATGACCTTCTCCAGGTCTTTCTTAATAATATGTCCTAAATAGGAGAGACAAAGTCTGGTCATCGTAGCTTCTAATGAGCAATCTGGATGTACTTTTTCCAATACATTGGTATGTTCTTTTGACAGTCTATGGAACCTTTAACATTCTCCTCCAACACCACAATTCAACTGCATCAATTCTTCTGTGGTCTTCCTTATTCA
>NW_006408758.1:2531983-2546351 GCF_000296735.1 Chrysochloris asiatica
TTTGCGTAGTCAATAAAGCACAGGTAAACATCCTTCTGATATTCTCTGCTTTCAGCCAAGATCCATCGGACATCAGCAATGATATCTCTCATTCCATGGCCTCTTCTGAATCCAGCTTGAACCTCTGGGAGTTCTCTGTCAATGTATGATTGTAGCTCTTTGGGATGGAACCATGTAAATAAGGTATATGAAATCCTAACATGGGGATTGGTCAGTATTATCATCCTGCTAGTTTTAAAATGAGTCATCCTAGAGGTGGGCAGGGGATTCTCACTTCATCAAGAATGAAGAGCCAGGATTTGGGAGCACATCCTTTGCAATGAAATTTTTGCATGTTATCTCCTCAATCAAAGACAGAGAGCCTTAACACAAAAGGTGGAAAAAAGCAATGCATTATGTATGGAACAATACTCAAAATTATTTTTAAAAAGGGGGGGGGGCAGACTTACTGTTCAGAAAGATACTGGAGGAACTGTGGCCCAAGACCACCTTTCAGGTCTGGAAATGAACACACTCTCTCTCTCAGGCAAGCAGTAGATAAGAATACAGGGCAACAACTTTCAGCAGTAGATATCTAGTAAGGTATGTCCACTATGAACGATGGAACTGTCAATAATTCAAAATTAAAGAGGCGACAAGTGTCTATGGACAATGGCAACAAGGGTGGTGGAAGGGGAAATGGGAGCCGCAGGGAGGAAGCAGATGGTTGTTGTTCCATAGAGAGGACATTGCAATCACTGAGATGACTCAAAGTGCATTAGTTGTTGGATATAAAATGTATTTTCTTGCCTGTAAATCTTCACTCAATTAATAATAAAAATTAAAATAAAATAAAAACCAATGCAGAGAATTGGTAGCAGCTGAGACAGCTGAACCAGGAGACTCGCAGGAGACAGAGCAGAAACTTCCCAGCCCATGGAGTGAGAAATCTGGGCACCTTCAGGCCAAGGCTCACTGGTGGAGTAGACAGCCTTTGGGCATTTATTGACAGAGTTAAAACAGCTTTGTAACACTTGTCCAAGCAGGGTAAAGACCCCACTGAATGCTTAGGACCAGAAAGAGGAACACCTGTGAGCCTAGCTGAAAGGAATATTTCCTCATTGAAGAACTGAATCTTTCTAATTTGAATTCTAACCACTGGCTTCGCTAATAAACCCTGTAATCGTGAGTATTGTCTGTGAGTTTTGTTTGGCCACAGTATAAAGATGGAGCACCTAGGAGGAGGACAGTAGGCATCACATCAGAGCTGGTAAAAGGTTTGGAGGGTGCAGGCATAGTAGAACTCCACCTCACAAGAATTCGTCTTGACTGATTCTAATGGTATTTTTCCACCCCACCCACACCAATACCATTTTTGTATCTGGATATAAATTGTTCTTGAAAAATGTATGCAAACCAGTAGTACAATTTTTTTTTTAAATCACAATACCCAATAAATTTGATAAGTATTATTTATTTTAATTTGTCATGTTTTGCTAAAATTGCATTTCAAACAGCATGAAAAGTGTTTATTTAAGAATATAACTCTATGAGTTTAATGCCCTGTCACAGTATTTTTATTTTTTAATTGTTTTAATGTCCTGTCACAGAAATACTATGTACTTTTTAAAGTGTATTTTTCTGCAATCCTAAAAATAGTTAATTTTGCAAGAAATGTACACTGAAGGAAGAAAAAGACTACATCTCCCTAGAATAATAAATATACAAAATGTATTTTATATTCCCTGTAGTTTATGTAGGAGTCCTGGTGGGTTAATACGCTAGACTGCTTTTAACCACAGGGTTGGCAGTTCAAGCTCATCAGCCACTCCTCGGAAACCCTATATGGTGTTTCTGTGGGATGGAACTGACTTGATGGCACTTAACAACAACAACATAGTTTATGTATATTTTATATATTTATAGAATGTGGGTATTAGAAATAAGTATTAAGTCATTTCTAGCATTCTTTTCTGACAGTAACTATAAGTATTCAAGCTTTCAATTGCATCTCACAAATTGCTAGATAATCATTCCTTTCAGAATAAGTCATCGGTAAAGAATTTTTTAAAAGATAGTGTAGTGCACATGGAGTAACAAGACAGAATGTATTCAAATGGGAAGACATGAAGATTGAAGGCAACAGACAAAAAATGTGATGTCAATTTTCTAAAATAATTGAAAGCAAAGAAAAAAAAAAAAACACCCAGGAAATCGTTTGAACCACTATGCTCTATTGCCTCTTTCCATGTAGAAAAAATATGATAGTACATACTTTCCCCACCTGTTTCTTCATACATAGTAACTAAACTTTATGGGAGTGCACTATATTACATGAATTAATTTCATTCTTGCAATCTCTCTATGAAGTATCATTATGCGTAGTGATTTTTCAAAATTCAAAAGCTCAGTCAGTGACCCAAAGTTAAAAACCACACAGCTGTTTTATGTTCAAAGTTTAGACTCAGGTATATGTGATACTAAAAAGCCCATGTTCTGAATCACTAAACCTCATTGACACAAAACAGCTATTAGTATCTGTACTATTAGTTTTGTTTTTGAATCAGACAAGACACATTTAGAGACTGATGTTTTAACGTAACATATTACACCTCCCATCTTTAAAAAACAATCAACCTTTCAACATAAAACTTGAATCTCATTTATATAACCAGGTACTGCAAGTGTAAAAAGAATAAAAGGCAGTCCCAGCATTCAAGTAATTTTTATTTTCATAGAAATATAAAGCAAGAAAAGAAGTAATTAAAATCTATGGTGGAGTGTCATAAATGTCATAAAAGAAATATAACAAAGATTGATAGAGGTTGAGAGGATAAAACACATCAGGAAAATGAAATAAATCAGTTACTAATTAAAAGCAAAAAGGCTAAAACATATTCAAAGTTCTTAAATAACATACAACCAACTTTTTGCATTTGTCTCTCAGAATACCAGACCACCACAACGTTTCAATAAAAATACAAGACTGTCTTTTGAAGTGTAATTAAGACAAAAATTATTCTGAATGACTACAATAATGAGGATTTATTAATGGAAGACATTGACTGAAATAAAGATCTCTTTGTTTACACTCTACATTAACAAAATTACAGGTAGTATTAACATTTGACTTAATAATTTTTATATAACATTTATAATGCAAACAAAAATTCTAAGTATATTACCTGTCTCTAGAGAGTGGATTTTTAACTTTTAGGTTAAAAATAAACACAATTAAATAATTGCACACAACAATATAGTTGTTGTTGTTGGTGACTGTATGCTGTCGAGTTGGTCCCTACTCATAGCGACCCTATATAGGGATTCCTATGCTGTATATCTTTACGTGAGCAGAAAGCCTCATCTTTCTCCTGATAATCACCTGGTGGACTCAAACTGCTGTCCTTGTGGTTAATACCCCAGTATGTAACCCACTACCCTACCAGGGCTCCTTTACAGATAGTGACAACAGTACATTTTACAAGTAGACTAGTAAAAGACACTAAATTCACATAAAATAATTCAACATTTAGACCATTCATGTCTTTATAATCAAATAAAACTACAGAATATTCAAGTCAAAAAGGATATTATTTAATCCAGATCTATTCTTTATACATGAAGTAAATGAGGCTACGGAGAGGCATACACTAATCAGTTGAGAAACAGTAGGGCAAAAGCTTGGATTCTCATGTAACTGGTCTTTCCACATCCTCTCTTGATGCCTCCTCCAATTATATCCACAAAGAGCAGTCAGCGTGATTTTTATTTTTTAATGAAAATATGATCTTGTTATTGTTCTGCTTAAAACCTTTAATAACTTCTCATTGCTCCTAAGATAATGACAAAAATAGTTAACCTGTAAATCATCACCCTCTACTTCCACATCACGTTCTCTTTCATTCCTTATGTTCCAGGCTACTCTGACCTTCTTGTGCTTCCTTACATGAACTGGGCTCCTTTTTACTTGTTATGCCTCGACAAAGGAGTTTCCCTTCTTCTAGAAAGCTCTCTTCCTCATCAGTTCCAAAGTATGCTCAGATCTCAACAGAATGAGAAAATTCTAATTTAAAGTGCCTGAGATCTCTGGGTCAAATCTTTTTATTGTATGTAATTTGAACATATAGGAAGTTCTCAATAAATATCTGTTACTAAATGAAGATTATTATTAATGCTGGTAGTTGGTGATATCACGTCAGTTCAGACCCATAGATACCCCATGCACAACATGGTATGGCCCTGTCCTGTACTACCCTCACAATCATTACTATTTTTATGCCTAGTGTTGTAGACACAGTATCAATCCATCTTGCTGAAGAGTCTTCCTCTTTTTCACTGACCCTCTATTTAACCAAGCATAACATCCTTCTTCAAGGATTGGTCCCTCCTGATAACATGTCCAAAGCAGGTGAAACAAACTCTTGCCATCATCTCTTCTAAGGAACATTCTGGCTGTACTTTCCAAAACAGATGTGTTCCTTCTTCTAACAATCCAGGGTATATTTATTATTCTACACCAACATCATAATTCAAAAGCATCATTTCTTCTCAGTCTTCCTTATTTGTTTTCCAGCTTTCACATACATGCAGTGATTGAAAATACTATAGCTTGGGTCAGCCACATCTTAGTCCTTTTTAACACTTTAAAGAAATCTTTTACAGAAGATTTGCCCCATGTAATACATTTAATATCACTGTATTATTGTATTCTTCTTTTTATTTCTCCTGGTTTGGAGCTATAAGATCAGCATTGGACTGTGAAACACTCACAAGATTAACAGTTCCAACCCACCAGCTGCTTCTTGGAAACCCTATACAGGGTCGCTATTAATTGGAACGGACTCAATGACACTTAACAAAAACCATACTTATTTATTGTTTTCCCACTTAATCCTAAACAAAGATAAATATCTTCTAGAACATATTTCACCTTTATTTTATTTATAGTACTTTGTTAAAAGTAGAAGTAAAAGCAGTACATCTATATTTAAGTAAGCTTAGTTCTAGCAATGAAGAAAACCAAACAATGATAGACAAAAACGTCTACTGCATTTGCTAATGAAGATAGCACATTTTTTACTAACAAGTCTTCCAGATTCAACTTTTACTGTTTTCCCTTGACAAGTAAAGAGTCACACTGTCAAAATATAACACTGGTATTCCTAAAGCTAGCTCCTCCATTTCTGAAGTGTTCCTCTGAGCCAAAAGATACAAGAATATCAAGTCAAGGGGAATAGGGAGAAATTAGGGTAAGGATAAGTAGAAACCATTATTATGAAACCAAGGTTCCTCGCAACCACAATGTACGGAGATCCATATATATTTTTCCAAAGTTAAACTATGTACTCTTTGTTTCAATATCTGTATAAATATTAAGTACTCTTCTTATCTCAAATCTACAGTGGTTTAAAATTCTTTTTTGGGTGATAGATTTTATGAAATCTCATATCACAAGTAGACAACTGATATCACAAAGTTCTCTATATTAAGTTCTTTCTCTTTTAAATGAAAAATGTAGATGTGCTGTTCCTATAACCAAATTAAGTTAATAATACTTAACTTTTCCTCCCCTCTAACCTCCTTCACTAGAACATGTTAAGTTCGTGATGAACTCTTCTGATGATAGAATATGAAGAGGGCACATTCTTTAGGGTTGTCTACTTAACCTTGGAGTCCTGGTGTGCTGCTGTGGACTAAGTGCTGGACTGCTATCCACAAGGTCAGTGGTTCAAAGTCACCAGCCACTCCTCGGAACCCCTATACAGGGTTGTTATGAGTCAGAACCAGCTCAAGGATACCAAACAACAACAAAACTCAACCTTAACTTCTCACTCCAAATATCACTTGCTCTGGGAAACCTTTCCAAATCCCAGTGACCATTACCCTACCCCCAACTCAGATACTGTCTGATTCTTATAATTCTAAAAACTTCCATAATTAACCATGGATGTTTGAGAGTGAAATAACTCCCCAGTATAATCCTTCTAATTTCAAATGAAACAGATCTTAAAACAAAAAACAAAACAAAAATCCTTTGCTGGTGATTTGATAAATAATCAATTTGTCAGCTACATACTGACATCACCATGTCTGTAAAATGAAAAATCCCAAGTGCAAGACAAATTCGTTATTAGAAGACAGCAGATACTGTAATCAGTCCTATTATTTGGACAACGTACTCCACCTCTTGGCAACTTAATGTTTTGTTAATAAAACTACACAAGGCCATACCTCTTATGATCCTTCCTAAGACTTTATTATTCCTCATGTATGTACAGAGCAATTTTCTATGGCACTTAAATATAACATGCAACAGTAATTTCAAAAAGTGTTATCATGTTTAGTTGTTTATTTTAGGTCCATAAAACACATTCATGAAGTTACACAATTATTTATTTATCAAACATTAGTCTCTGTCCTATAAATATGTTCTGGTGAAAATGTGATAAAAATATAGAAAGTGAAGTAAGTTTTCACCCTGTATTCCAGGGATGTATCCTAAATATATCTTTACATTTTAAACCAGGTTTCACAAAGATGTCATTAAATCCATACTGTTACTCACCTAAAGTCAGTAAGTACTAACATTCATATATATCTCTATGTGCCTTGATATCAACCTTCCCCTAGGACCATGAGGTTCTTCCTAGCATAGGGTCTCTATATCCAAAGGACATAAGCCACTCCTGGCTCTTCTTGCTTGGTGATACTCAGGTCCCGTTGGTGTCTGCTCAATTATTTCATCTCTTTAAAATCCAAAATAAATTGACTCATAGTTTTATAATTCCGTTCTTTGTTTTGGATGAACTGCCGTCTCAAGTACATCTAAAACGTTGACCTAAACTGCACTTAATCATGTAGACTGTATCTTGCTCATTAGTACAACTGCCAGTAATTCTGCCTTATTCACATGATATAGCTACTGCCATAACGTAGATCTATACACAGAGCAACCCTATGGGACAGAGACAGAGTGGAACTGCTCCACAGGGTTTCTGAGGCTAATCTTTATGAAAGAAGACTGTCTAGCTTTCCTACTCCTCCCCATCCAGTAGTAGCTGGTGGGTTCAGTCACCAAGGTTCCTTTATTCACATCATAGAGGTGAGGATCTACAACACAGAGAATCATTATATTAGATCCCAAAATGGCCTAGCCAAGTTAACACATTTTTTGGGGGAAGGGCAAGGAGATACAATTAAATCCATAACAATTAGCATTAGCAGTTATTAAGAATTACAAAATGTATGTATATAACTGGAAGACAGTAACTTTACTAACCATATATAACTGAAAAATACTCTTAAGAATTACCAAACTGTTAGGTGAATTGGCTATGTACTGAGGATACTAATAAAATCATGCTCTCTGTAATTAAGAAATGAAAGTAAAACATCAAATACTCTTTGACCTAGTAATTCTAAATCATGAAATCTGTCTTACAAAAAAGATAATCAGAGAATTGGTCCAACATTTCAGCACAATGGTATTCACTACTATTTAGCAAAACCTTATATACCACATGTATGAAAATGTTTAAATAATTTATGATGTGTCCACTTTCTGAAATATTTTACAGTGTGAACAATGATACTTTTAAAAAAGATGCTCATGACACTGGAAAAATGAAATTTAAAGAAATATACAAACTAATATAAACTATAAGTAGTAAAGTCTTTACTCATATACACTCACATTATAATCAAGATTAAAAATTGAGCATGAAAAACTCTCTGTGAACATTTTGTTACAGCACTATATATATTAAGAGATTTTTGTTTTACCTTGTGTTGTTGTTAAGTGCTGTCAAGTCGGTTCCGTCTCATAGTTTCCAGGGAGCGACTGGCTGGTGAGTTTGAACCACGGACCTTGCAGTTCAAACTGACCTTGAGGTAAAGTGATTATCCTACTGTGACAAACCAGGACTCTGTTTTTACCTTATGTATCTCTAAATTTCCCAAATGCTTAACACAAACTTGTACTATTGTCAGAAAAAGATTTTTCAAATAGTGATTATTTACAATTTACGAGCATCAGTACTACACAGGATAGTAGACAGCACTGTTAGACTAAAAGAATGCCCAAGAGACTGTGAAGAATGAATGGGAATCTAAAATCAGTGATTACTGGCATCCAAGTAGAATCAGTGGAGTATGCAAAAATGGTATACATTGAAATAGTCAGAACAATTCCAGAATGATACCTTTCAAGCTAAGAAAGCAGCATAAAAACAGGTACAAGATTAGTAAAACAAAGAGATATGAAGTAAGATAACAATATGACAGTGATGCTTACGAGGCCCTCAATTGTTGTTGTTGTTATTGGGTGCCTTCGAGTCGGTCATACAGATTTCATTTATTTGTCATACGGTAGATTAACTTCTCTTTGATAAACGTAATGTTTTCCTGGATAATCCCCCATATTTTTTGCTCTATCTCAACACACGTAATATTCAAGGAAGAAAACACACATACCCAATATTGCTATCTAACTATCATCTATTATTCAAGAAAGGTCTCATTGAATAAATGTCTGCTCTGAGGCTCTAAGCAAATTTCATTTCTGAACACTAGAGTCTGCAGCCCAGCAGGCTATTTCTCCAAGATAAGATCACACATTTAATCAAATACACCAAAAAAAGAAATACAAAGTTTGCTTAATAACATCAAATCATAAGAAAACAAAGTTGACAGCATACTAATTTTTAGTACTTTTTCTTCTTCAATGATTTGCAGCAATAAGGAAGTTCACCACTGTACATGAGTTCTTATAATTAAGGTTTCGAGTCATCATAAAAACTCTCCCAAATTATTTTCATATGTCACTACTTATACTGTGTTGGTACTTCAAACATTTTAAATGAAGTTAAGGCAAATTTTTATTTCAAATAGAGAAAAAGAGTATATTTAAGTGGATTCACAACTTAATAATATTAATATCTCTAAGACAACACTTAACTTCAGTTGCCAGCACTAAACATAACCTGATTTTGTAATAATGAATTAGTTGTGTATCATTTAAATGCCATTATTGGATGGGTTGAAGTAAATTTTAATTGGATTCTCTAGGGTAGCGTAGCGGTTACGAATCGGGCTGCGAACCTTAAGGTCAGCGGTTCGAAACTACCAGCCGCTCCGCGGGAGAAAGATGACGCTTTCTACTCCCGTAAGGATTTACACCCTCGGAAACCCTGTACAGGGTCGCTATGGGTCGGAACTGACTCGACGGCACTTAACAACAACAACAACAGGCTGCTATAAAAAGTTATCCATGCTCAATTGTTTGATATATCTTACTTGATGCAGTTTTTAAAATTATTCTCTTAACAGAGTATTACTTTCTCTACTGTGTAACCTCCTATTCTAGTTCGAAAAAAAATTTTTTTTTTTCTTTTTCAGTAAGGTCTGTCTTACTGTGGTGGGAGAGTTTCATGCATAATTAATTTGAATATAAGTTCAGTTAAATTCAACTGTACAACTTCAGGGCTTTGTTCACCTGGAAATATATACTCAATGCCCAGATAATCTCATCTCAACATATAAACTCAGCATTACTCATTTGGTATGCATGTGCATTTTTACACATGTATACCAAACTACAAGGGGCTCTGGGAGAGTAGTGGTTACAAATTGGGCTGCTAACCTCAAGGTCAGCAGTTCAAAATTACCAACTCTTTGCGGGAGAGAGATGACGCTTTCTGTTCATTTAAAGATTTATAGCATTGGAAACTCTGTACAGGATAACTATGAGTTAGAACCTACTCCACAGCACATATCACCACCTAACCACACCAAAATACAGCACTCTTTGGATCACCAACTCTGTCCTGCAAAACTCTTACGCCTGGTCATACCTGCCAACCCTATTATAATGTAATGACACATGTTGCTTATATAAAGTGACATCTTTGAGAAACTTGAGGACTTTTCAGATATGTATACTCTTGATAGGTGTCCTGGTGTGGTGATGTGGGTTAATGCACTAGACTGCAAAGTCAGTTTGAACTGCAAAGTCGACAGTTCAAGTCACCAGTCTCTCCTTGGAAACCTTATACAGGGTCACTGTGGGTCGGAACCGACTCGATGGCACATAACAACAATAAAATACTCTTGATGTCTTGGACAGTTTCATAAATGTTCTTAAAATAAATCTGAAAATTAAGCCTCTTGATTTGCATAATTTTATGACATTTTCTATATCAAGTGAGTTATTAAGTACCCTCAAATCAGTTCTAACATATATTTACCATGCACCGGGTTTACAAGGCTTTAAATCTTTGAGGGAGCAGAAAGACTCCTCTTTCTCCCAAAGGAAGGGTGGTGGGCTCAAACCGAAATGGACCTTATAGTTCTCAGTCCAGTGCTTATCGTATGTCAAGTTAGTAATGAACCATACTTGAGATCACCTCTGAGTGCTTATGTGAAGAGAGCAAACCCATTTTTAATAGGTTTTCTTAATCAATTCTACTAATTATTTAATCCTTTCTGTTAACAAAAGATCACATGTAGTAGAAATTCATGTATTATCAGCCCCTCTTCCTTCTTCTTGGGATAATATTCCTCACTTAATTGATCTTTTCATTCTTCACCCTAACTAGGTGTCCACAGAAAAACTTACTTATTCAACTACATTAGTCAAAACAGATTATTCTAAAGCTGAGTACCTCATTCAGACTGTGATGAAAGGGAAGACTCCAATAGGCAATGCAGAGAAATGTTGTTGTTGTTGTCAGGTGCCATCGAGTCGGAACCAACTCATAGCGACCCCATGCACAGCAGAACGAAACAATGTCCGATCCTGGGCCAACCTCACTACCGCTGCCACACTTGAGTCCATCAATGATGCCACCTGGCCAATCCATCTCGTTAGGGGCTTCCTCTTTTTCTCTGACCCTCCACCTTACCCAGCATGGCATCCTTCTCCAGCGACTGTTTCCTCCGGACAATATGTCCACCAATTGCTCCTTAGAAACCCTATACAGGGTCACTATGGGTCAGAATTGACTCGACGGCACTTAACAACAATACCTAGGTAGAGTCCTGATATATGGTACTGTAGGTTAATGTGCTGAACTGCAAAGTTGGTTTGAACTGAAAGGTCAGTGGTTCAAGTTCACCAACTACTCCTCAGAAATCCTATACAGTGTTTCTATGGGTCAGAAATTAACAATAACAATAACAACAACAATACCTAGGTGGTTAAGCACCAGGCTGTTAACCACAAGTCAGCATTTCAAACCCACCAGCAACTCTGCAGCAGAAACAATGGGGATGGCTACCTCCATAAAGATTTACAGCCTCGGAAACCCTATTAGACAGTTCTTTTCTATACTAAAAGAGCTCTGGAAGCATAATGCTTATGAATTGGTTTGCTAATCTCAAGGTCAGCAGTTCGAAACTACCAGCTATTCCGCAGGAATAAGACGAGACTTTCTGTTCCAGTAAAGATTTACAGACTCAGAAGTCCTCCACTATACAGCGTCATTATGAGTCGGAACTGACTCCATGGTATATAACCATTACCACCACCACCATTCTATCCTAGAAGGTCATGATGAATTGAAATTGATTCAAAGGCAATAGTTAGGTATGCCTCTGCTCTTCCCAAAGATTCTTCAGTTAGTAAACACAATGCCCCCCCCCAATAAATTAACCATTTCAGCATTAAGGTAGTTGGAAATATGTATTCAACTAGAACAAAATTCATGAACACACCCATTCCATTGTTGTTGTTAAGAATCCTAGTGGCAGAGTGGGCTCTAATCAGAAGGTGAGTGGTTTGAACCCAGTAGTTCTTCAGGTGAATAATGTGGCAATATGCTTCAATAAAGACTTACAGTCTTGGAAAACCTATAGGGTCACTATGGATTGGAATCATCTTGATGGCAGTGAGTTTTGTCAGTGGATTATTGTTGTTGTTAGTTGTCATTGAGACAATTCTGACTCATGGCAACGCCATGAGAAAAGAGTAGAACTGCTTTGTTGTTGTTGTTAAGTGCCGTCGAGTCGGTTTCGACCCATAGCGACCCTGTACAGGGTTTCCGAGGGTGTAAATCCTTACGGGAGTAGAAAGCCTCATCTTTCTCCCACGGAGCGGCTGGTAGTTTCGAACCACTGACCTTAAGGTTCACAGCCCGATTTGTAACAACTATGCTACCAGAGCTCCAGGTTTCAAAGATGTGAACTTTCAAAAGTGGACTAACAAGCCTGTCTATCAAGGTTCCTCGTGTTGTGTTAAACCATCTATGTTTTGCTATTAGCTAAGCATTTAGCTGCTTACACAACCCTATACCCAATCTATTAACTTTAACAACAGACTTCAAATATATATATAACTGAGATACTATCACAAGACATAAATCATCTTGTACTGTTAGCTATTATGCATATTGAAAATAAAAGTGACATTTAAGTGAAAATGCCTAAAACTCAAAAGTTGACTGTGTATTTATTATTTTACAAGGAAGTGGTTGCCAAAATCACTCTCTCCTTCTAATTGATAATATGAATAAATCTGAATTCCAGTTGATAATACGAATAAAACTCATTAGACTAATATAAAGAAGTCCAGCCACATATATGCACATGCCTCATGTTAACACAAAACTCTCTCTGTAGGTTCTTTGTCCACTCCTTGAAGTCATGATCAGTATTCTGAGTCAAGGTTCAAACAAGTATCAACCATTGACAAATACAGACAATAAAAAATAAAATGAAAAGGCATTAACAGAAACCAGTTGAACCCTCCTATTCTTGTTAGAAATAAAATCACATACAAAAAGATGACCATCAATCAAGACCATTTCCTCTTATCCAACGTATTTGAAAGAGCTTTGAGGAAAGGAAAAGAGGGAAAACAAAACAGGAGACTGTTGAAAACCTCTTACAGGGTCAGCTGTCAATGGAATAAATTTTAGTATTCAGGTTGCCCACCCATGCAGAACATCAAAAACTGGGATTGAGTCTCTCCCCTATTCTCACAGGCTCAGGCTACTGTGAGCTTCTGGGGTTGTCCTGAATAGCAACACACTCTGCCTCTGCGGGATGCGTAAACACCAATACAAGCTGATCAAATAGACCAGGGGTGTCGTTTCTACTTGGCTTTCATTTTCTTGAGTCATACTTTAAAGTACTTAAGTCTGGTAAATTAACAAGTCAACTGTCTAATATGCAGCTTTTTTTTTTTTTTTTCTACTTTCATTTTTATTTACCACGTTGTACCATTTCCACTTAAATGCTAGGAAATTATAGATAAAATTACCCATTTTAATAACTTCTCTTATTGGCAACTGTCATTAAAATACAAATGTTTAATGAAATTTGAATTCATGATGTTCCAAAACTTCTACTCTTTAAAGCAATTTTGGTCTGGATTTCAAGGGTTCAATCCTCATTTATAGCAACCTTGTGAACACTTGAAATTATAAATCTTTTAAAAGTATGTACATCCTCAAGTTTTAGAAGGTTATGATGACTTGATTTGGTTACAACACTCCAACAATTTTTCAGGAAGTTAAAGCTTACAGAGCTGGTGATGCCATGTGAAAAGATGATCAGGAGTTTAATTTAAAATGTCTTAAGTTAAACTGCACTAGACCGCAAAGCCATTTGAACTGCGAGGACGGCAGTTCAAGCTCACCAGTCGCTCCTCGGAAACCCTATACAGGGTCGCTATGGGTAAGAACCAACTTGACGGCACTTAACAACAACAACAACAACAACTTAAACTGCTACTATCATTTTATACCTGATTTAAAGTCAATCTTCAGACAAGGCATGGGGTGGTTGTCAAAAATATTTTCCTGTCAGGATTCTGGTTTTTGGTAGGGAATTAGTAAAAGAATATAACATAAAAGGAAGAGCTCAGAGACAGGTTCTTCACAAAAGACTGCCAACCCACCCCCAAAAAAAGAGGTGGGTGAAGAATAAAAAGAATACAAAGGAAAATAAAATAAAATATGAAATCTTTATCAACTGCTTAAGAAAATGCTATTGGTGTCTCATAGCTCATCAAGAACTATTAAATTAAGAAAATCATATTTGATTTTGCTAAATTTTCTTAATGTTGATACTCAAGGACATTTCTAATAATCTCCTAAGAACAAGTACCATTCATTAAGTGCTCACTCAACCAAGTAGTTTTATATTTACTACCTAATCCTCATCTCAAACCAGCAAGGTGGTTATTATATATATTTACAGAGAGATTAAATATATTACCCCAAATCCTAGAATTTGAAGGTTGTTAAAAATATGATTGCACTCATGTCTCTCATTTCAAAGGCCATATCTAAGAAGCTTATTATTTAGGAATATATATATAATGAGCTTCTTAGCACTGTGGGTTAATGTGCCACAAAGGCCATATCTAAGAAGATAATTATTTAGGACA
>NW_006408758.1:2546656-2547741 GCF_000296735.1 Chrysochloris asiatica
CAACAACAATGTATAAATATATCAATGGTTTAAAGATAGATGTCAAAGTTTTCAGATGTCAAAATGCCATTCAGATTCTTTTCTTTACAGTTCACCTTTTAAACTTGAGCTGTAATAAAACTCATCTGGACAGTCAGCTTATTTTACTAGTTAGGCATATCTCCACTAACAACCAAACTGAACTACAGTATGCAATTACCCCAAGGATTGCTTTCACTGAAAATGGCCGGTTGTTGTGTTTAGATAGTGATTAACAGATTAAGAGTGTAGTGAGTCGTCTGGGTAACTCTTCAGAAAAGTGATTTCCTTCCTAATAATTCCCAAGATACATAAATATTCAATTAGGGTCTTTGAAATCCAGTTTTAATTGGGCATTCATGCTCACTACCCAATTTCAAACTTCACCCAAGCTTAAAAAGGTATTTTATTAATTCTTCCTATAAAGAAAGTCTCTCATGATTTGTAAAGTGGGAGGGTTCCGTAGCATAAACTCGAGATTATTTTTTATACCATAATTTCAATTTAGTAGTATTTTAATACATTAAAATAAATGGTCTGACAGCTGTTTGCATATCTAAATCAGGTGAGGGAATTGATTAAAGTTTCCTAGGACCCTCAATGAGATCTAATAAATAATAACAATAGAAACAACAGCAGAAACTGTAAATACTTACATTCTTATTATGGGTAAATATTATGTCTTATATTTACCCATTAAATCTTGACAACAACCCCATGCAGTAGTTACAATCATTATACGCAGTTAGTATATATGAGGGGGCTTCAAAGAGTTCATGGACAAAGAAATGGAATTAATAGATAATGAAATCTTTCCATTAACTTTTTGAAGCCCACATGTATGTTGTTTTATAAACTGGTTCCGACTCATAGTGACCCTGTACACAGGGTTTCTAAGGAAGAGCTGGTGGGTTTTAACCATCAACCTGCGATTATCCTACATCACCACATCTATCTATCTATCTATCTATCTATCTATCTATCTATCTATCTATCTATATTTCTTTTTACATATGTATATTGCTGTGGGATTAAAGCGCTGGACTGAAAGGATGGTTTGAACCACA
>NW_006408758.1:2547841-2558685 GCF_000296735.1 Chrysochloris asiatica
TATCTATCTATCTATCTATCTATATTTCTTTTTACATATGTATATTGCTGTGGGATTAAAGCGCTGGACTGAAAGGATGGTTTGAACCACAAGGTTGGCAGTACAAACTCACCAGTCACTTCTTAGAAACCCTATATTGGGTTGTTACGTTGTTGTTATTAAGTGCTGTCAAGTCGGTTCCAACTCACAGAGACCATATATATGGTTTCTGAGGAGTGGCTGCTGCTGGATTTGAACCACCGACCTTGCAGTTAGTAGTTCAGTGTTTTTCCTACAGCACCACAGCAAGACTCCTAGATATTTATATATACAAACATTAATTACATCAGGGTCGCTATGGGTCGGAACCGACTCGATGGCACTTAACAACAACAACAACAACATATAAATTGAGGTCAAGAGAGGTTAGGTATTTTGCTTAAAGGTAAAGAGATAGCCAGGCTCATTCTAGAGTACCTACTCTTCACCACAACACCATTCTATCCCTCTGGATACCAGAATGTCTAAACTTGGGGACCCAGATTCTTTATGTTCTATATGGCTCCTTGTCAGCCATCCCATTAAACAAAAACAAGAAGAAAAAAACCAAACCCACCCAAGGCCATCAAGTAGATTTCAACTCAAAGAGAACTACCTCATTGGGTTTTCAAGGCTGTAAATTGTTGCCAAAGCAAAGTGCCAGTTATTTATAATTACAAATATATACTGGTGAGTTCAAGCAGCAGCATATCAAATTGGAGACCTATGATTTTAAAGCTTCTAAATTTTAGCTAAATTTAGATTAAAAAAACAAAACTAGCTTTCTACATTGGGATTTGAGGAAAGACAAAATGAAAATAGCCAATAATAGTCAAACATCCAACCTGCCTGTATCCTTCAAAGCTTGACCATCTGCTTGTTTTCTCATCTTCCAAAACCAAATCAAATTCACTGCCATCAAATCAATTCTGACCCATAGTGACCCTAGACAGGATTTTTTGAGAATAAATCTTTACAGGTACAGACAGTCTCATCTTTCTCCCTTAGAGAAACTGATGGCTTTGAACCACCATCCTTGTGGTTAGCAGGCCAATGCTTACCCTATAGTACCACCAGGGTCATTAGGCTAGTATGTTTCTGTCCTGGTGGTGTTACATTTCTAAGTACAAGAAAGCAGATCTTTGAATATTCTCTATCAGTGATTCTCAGACTTTCTGGTTCCAGAAACCACTTATACTCTTAAAAATGATTGGTAACCTAAAGCAGCTTTTGATTATGATGCCTAAGATTATCGATATTTATGCATTAAAGTTAAAATGGGAAGTTTTTTAAATACAAGAATACACACAAGCACATGTCATTTGCCATCATGGCAATGAGATCATCATACATCACTGTAGCTTCTGTAAAACTCCATTGTACAACTAGTCAAAGAATGAGAGTTAAGAGCAAATAATTCTCTTCACAGACCCTTTGGAAGGGTCTCCAGAGACCCACAATGTTTCCCAGAACACACTTTGAGAACCACTGATGTAGAGTGTTATCTGCTACACAAAATAATCATCAGAAAGCTTTTATCAAACAGAAAGATTCAGCCAGGTAATTTTCCCATTACACATTGCTTTCAAAATGAACAGGATTACCATCAACAGTATGCCACTTAAGCTCTCAAATCATATGGACCAAATGTTAATTTCTTATAAGATGTATATGTAATCACTGTAATGAAGAAATTCATTAATATTAAAATCCTTATTTAAGTGTCAGTAAAGCATAAGGTACAAATTATGAAGACATAATACATAAGAATTTGTTATGATCAAATCTAAAATGAGATCTCCCACTCCCCAAACAAAAGGAGAATTTCAATTGCTTCAAAGTAGAACAGAAAATTTTATTTTTAAATGTATTTTTGTGTTTTTGAATGAATGAGCACACTTCACAATGATAAGCAAAGTTATTCTTATTTTTGAAGTAATAGGGTTAATTTTATTGGCCTATATTAACACTCAGATCACATTAATGGCATTAAAGGATCTTGGCAGAACCCAGTACATCTAAGCACTCATAAATGTTATTAAAAGATATGCTTATGTTACTTTTTCAAATGCATCAGTAAACATCAGCACCAAAATGAATGATTTGGATATATCTTCCCATTGATCAACAGCCCCTAATCAAACAGAAAGAGACAGAAAGTGAGATAAAAAGGGCGAAAGTCAGGAGGACATCACTCACATTTGAATGTTTTTATTTTTATTTTTACTATAAAATAGGGTACTCTATAAAAGAAATATATTTGCATAAAAGAAAGACACATGTAGTAGATGCCTTAATGTAAATATGTCCCAAATGCTAATTTACAATGTACCCACTGTATTTAAGGGCTATGTGAGCAAAAGCGTATTTTGAATGTAATGCAAATTTTAAAATGAAAGGGAAAATAATAGTCATTTGTTGAATTTAATGAAGGCTAATCTACCATTAATTCAAACTGCTCTAGACACTCACACCTTGCTAAACTAGGGCTACATAATATTTCTTAAAAGCACAGTGTTATTCTCATATCAAAATTTAAATCAGTTTCCCTTCTGATATATGGATAAAAGAACCCCACTTTTAACAATAACTGACAATAACCTGAGAGTCTTTTTTGAAAAGAGTTTCAAATAATGTGGATTTGGACACGAAAGTGGTCCAAATTTAACCTGCAAAACAATTTAGTTTAGCACAGCATTATTTGGCCAACTTCATCCTTGTGATTTGATAATCCATTTATATCTACATTTTAGGATTCCCTTAGCTATGGTTCACAAGATAGTAGAAGGTAAACCAAGTCCACAAAATTAAAATGCCTCTCTAATTATTAGAAACAAAAACAGGCTCCACACTTGCTATTAGTATTCCCTATAGAAAACAATATTTAAATCGGCAAAATGTAAGAAGACTATTATTAAGAAAATCTTTTCTGAAGAATCTTCCATTCATATTTCTCTCATTCTGAAGGATAACCAACCTAAAATGAGATATCAAAAGCATTTGCCAATCAGGCAAATCACATGTTGCCTTATCACTCTTTAGACTAAGGATGCCTGATGCGACCCAATATCTCTATCTAAAAATTTAAATCGTTCATTTAAAGCTCTGTATAAATCATTTATCCTCCTCTGAGTTTACAGAAATAACTAGTCAAATATACACCAATGGAGCAGGTTATTGAATATTTAGTGCTAAAGGGTGCTAGGGAATGGTATTCAAGCACTCTGACACATTCACCTTCAGCTAAAGACAGCACCATACATTGACAGGCACAGTTCTAATGACATCAGGACCTGTGGAATGTATTACTGCTAGGAAACACATGCTGCTAGGAAACAAAGAACAGATCTGATCGAATCTTCTAATGTAAGAACTGGGAATCATTACAATTAGATTCTCTAACACAGGAAGACAAGTATTTCTTAGTCTTCAGAAATGTTTGCAAGTGTAAAAACTTTAACACATACTCTCTAGAAATGAAACAAATATGTGAAAGTAGATTCTTATGAATTAAATAACAATTTTCTAAGTTTTCTATTAGCATGGTTGCCAACAGCAACACCTCTCAACAAAAAATAACTTAATCAAAATCAGCCATCAGTAATTCACCATGTATTTTTTGCAACCTACGCTTTTTCAAGAAGATACTAAAAAAAAAAAAAAAATAGCCCCAGAAATTCCAATATCTAGAAACAAAGTACTTTTTTATATTCACAGTATTATCCTTCAAAAAATTAAATAGAACATAGTTATTTGCAACAAATATCGAAGCAAACAGAGGTAATCTAGGTCTAAGGAATTTATATTTTTTAGTTATTGAAATTTAAAATCAGTTTAGCTTCCAAAAATAGCATTTTAAAGCTGTGTTTCTCATTGTACATTTTTACTGTTACTTTGATTCCAAAAGAAAAAAGATTGGATGAAACAAAACTGAGAAATTTTTCACAAAGATTCTCATAACTTTTTAAGAAATTATCTTGAAATTGCTTTGGGTGGTATTCCAGGTCACTATTACCATTACAGATTTTTTTTTAAAGGCAGGAAAATCAAAGTAAACTTTGTTTCGTCTTCTAGGTAAGGAAATATAGTGTTTTCCGAATGAAAAATTACTCAACTGTTTCTTTACAGATTCTAGAATGGCATTCTTCAACTAGCGATGATAGCCCATAGGACACTAAAATTAGCAGAGTGCCTATTTACTTCAAAGCAACACAGAAAAGGCAATTTTTCCTTCCTGCCAGAGTCTATGCGTCTCCTTATTTCCCCAGCAGCTGGCTGGAAGCAAGCAAAATTAGAGGTGCAAGAAGGCTTATACTATCTAACGAGCAATTCACCCAGGAAAGTAAACACAACAGACAGCAGTAGGTTCAGCTCTAACAGAGACTGTGGCAGGGATGTTTATACGGTTGTTTACAATGTGCTGTAACTACCGCAGGCAGGGATCACACGTAGGCACAGGGAGGAGACACCCCTGAGGTGGCTCACACGCCTGGAGTTTGCCCGATTGCTATGATATCTGTGGCCGTAAATAATGATCTTTCTGGCCATAAATAAAGCAGCACACATTTCTATCGTTGTGAGTAAAGTGGACAGAGAATTCCAGGGATCAGAGATTATGCTGGCTTGACTCGGTTATTTCATTCCGATCCAAAATGACTACTCTATTCCTCGTTCTCTTCAGGGCCAATCTGGGATGCCTTGAGCGCTGCACCAGCGACTCTCACACAGTGCACGCATCTCGTGGAGCTGCTCAACTCCAGGGGAGAGAAGCACAACGTAAGGCCAACGCTTACAACCCCTGTGGGGGCACCAGCAGCCTCCTCAAACCAGATTTTCCAGTTAAGCGGATCCCAGGCGATTTCGATAAGCAAGCTCTGCTCAAGTAGGTTCTGCACTACCATCCTTGAAAACATCTCCCTGCCATCCCCAGAGCGCGCGAACGGGTACACACACAAACACGCACACGTCGACCCCGCCGCCAACTAACCCTAGTGGCGGAGGTCGCCCTCCTCTACAATGTATACACACACCTACACTAATGGGGGGGAGGGGGGACTGATACACTCATCCCCTAATCTACGACGTGTACTGCCGATGGGTCTACTGCAGCATAGACGCTCCGTTGTAGTTCGGAACCTGCCCTTCTCCGGAAAAGAAGCGCCAGGGCGCCTGCTCTCCTACCTGTAACCCAGCAGAACGCGGCCACCAACGCTCTGCCTACCCCACCCAGGCGCCCGTGGCCGCCCTTTGAGCGCCCACATTCGTGAACACCTACCCCCGCCCCGTGCCCACTCCCCGTACAGCACAGCCCCGGGCCACCCACAGAAGTAGCAGTTTTTTTTCCCCCCAGCCAAAACCGCCTAACAAATCCCGGGCAAGAGGGTCTAAGTCAGACTGCCGTGAAGGGGACACAATGGGAGGGGTATGGGGAGGAAGCTCGGATCTATGACTTGGGGGCGCGACCTGGGCAAACGTGGCCACCAAGGATATTCCAGGCAGGCGTCGAGGAAGCACCTCGCCGGGTTCGCAGCCCCGCAGTCACCGTCAGCCCTTACCCAGGTCCTCACCCTGTCCCTGTACGTCCTCCAGCCCGCTCCCGCCTGGAGCGACACCAGTCTCGGACAACCGAAAGAAGGCGTCCCCTCGTCCGCTTTCAGCAGACCGACCAAGGGTATGGCACTAGATTGAGGGGAGGAAAATGCCGGGAGGAAACGGCTCCTATTCCCCAGTGTGAAAGACTGCAAATGCGACCGGTCTCCTCTCCCCTTCTCTCCCCCCTCATCCTCCCACCCCCCAGTCGCCAAATCGCCCAATGGCTGGAGAAACCTGGAACCCGTGCCAAAGCCGAGTGTCCACCAGTCAAGAGGCTTCCCTTCCCGCCCCGCATCACATCACGATCGGATGAGTGTACATGAGGGTGAGTGTGTGAGGGCTGGTGTGTCACAGTGAATGTGTGAGTGGGAGGGCGAGTGTGCGTGAAACCCGCACCCCCTGGGTTGCCCACCCCGTGCCTCGCGGACGCCGCCGACTGAGCCCGGCCAGAAAGACCACTATTATGAAGAGTGTAAAGAATAAATTACCTTTCGTAGCCGCCGGTCCCTGAGATCGTCCCATCAGATGTTCAACAACCTGCAGTCGGGTGCAGCTCCCACAATCCAGCCATTGAGCCTGGGGCGAACGACGGACCGGTCCCAGTGGAGACAGCCCAGCCGCTGGCAGCAAAGAATGATAATCAAAGCTCAGGAGAAGGCAGCAGGAGGGTGGGAACCCCAGTAAAGGAAATAACAACAAAAAGTCTCTCCCTTTCTTCTGCTACACAGCCATGGAGAAAAGGGGGGAAAGGGAGAGACCAAACGCTTGTCTATCTTTATGTTTCCTAGCTTCACACACATCAAGGGTCAAAAGCAGAGCAGAGAGAAAGAAGGATTCAAATGTCTCTCCCAGTCCACAGTTCCACAACTTCGGAGTCAGGCTCTGTCTTCAGCAGCAGACGAGGGACACAAGCGGCAGCTATTAACATGCGGCAGTCATAGCTGAGGCTGCTTCTTCTCTTGCTGCTGCTGCTGCTGCTGCTGCTGCTGCTGCTTCTTAAGAAACGACACTGCTGAAGAGACCAAAAATCTTCCACCATCCCCCCAGCTGATCTTTATATCCAGTTCCCCCACCCCACCCCCTTCTCTTTCTTTTTCTTCTTTTTCCTCGTCCTCCCTTTTCCGCTTCCGAGCCGGAGTGATGGCTTAGGTAGGGGGGATTCGTGAGGGCCAGGGGTAGCTGTTGCTATGCCAAAACCTCCTCTTCTTCCGTCTCCCAAGGTTCTATCCCCAACGAGTGTCTCCTCTCGCACCCGCAACCTGCGCGGAGAGCTGGAGCAAGGGCCTCGCAAACTCCTTCCCGGGTGCAAGGCGGGGGCGCGCGGGCGGAGCGGACGCCGCTCCGCCGAGGGCTGCGTCCTGGGGGCCGAGGAGACCCGAGCCCCGAGGGTGTCTGCTTAGCTCGCCGGTCGGGCCGGGGAGCTGCGGGCATGTGGGAGCTTCATCGCGCGGCCCCGGGCTCCGCGCCGCCGCCTTCTCGGTTCTTTCTCTTCTTTGACTCCCCGAGAGCAAGCAAGGCTCTGGCGCTCTCCAGACACGCACACTCACACACGCGCACACGCGAGTGAGCTTCTGCCAAAGCAAACCTTGCAACCCGCGCGCGCGCACAACCGGAGAAAAGGGACGGAGGCAAAAAGAGAAGAAAGAAAGGGGAGGGGGCGAGTCACAGACAGCAGCGGCAGCTGCCGGAGCGGAGCCGAGGAGCAGTCCGGAAAAAGCGACGCTCGCCCGAAACAGCTATAGCATCTGCATCCCAGCTCCTGGGAACAGGAGCGAGCGGTGTCGAGCGAACAGGAGACGGGGCGACGCACCGAGAGCCGGTCTGAGCGCTGGCGCTGCGGGGCCGTGCAGCCAGCGCGGAGAAGATGCAACTGGGGCCCGAGTCGAGGCCAGAATGAGCCTGGAGCTGGCGAGCTGCTAGAGCGCCGAGAGCCGGGGAGGGGGCTTAAAGAGAGGGAAAGGGGTGGCAGGCAAAACCCGGATCTGGAGTGCGCCAGGGCTTCGCGGTGCGGGCTCCACCTAGCAGCTCGGTAAACGCTCAGAGGTGGGAATGGGAGAGCTGCTACCAGAGACTTCCCTTTCAGGATTTGTCAAACAAAGGGTATCTCTCCTAGCGGCCTAGAGGCCTTTTTCTCCTCTCTCTGGATATCCTCTCTTCTCTGTCTCTGTCTCTCTAGCTTGCCCTGATCTGCCTACTTCTCCCCGCCATACACACTCTCTATTCTCTATTTTCTTGTTCTGCTTCCCCTACTTCACTCTAGGTGAGTAAACGACGCCAGGTTAAAAGTCCTGCCAGTGTTTCTTTCTTTCTTTTTTCAGGTACAGTTCATCTTGTATTTTGCATTTGGCAGGTACTGAATCAATTCCAAAGTGTTTCCTGCCTTTGGTCCATTTTATGTTCCTTCAAACTTACCTCAACGTGAGAGTTCATTGAAGAGTTGAAATTATCAGTCTTGATAATCTTGCGTAGATATTCAATTTTATTTCACAGTATCAATAAAACTATGATGGATATTGATAGATGTGGATTTGAAAAAGAGGAAAAATATGCTCAAGTTAACTGAGTAAATTCTTTGTCAATTACTGAACCTCTTTGTACCATCTTTGCAAATAAAAAGATTAAATATATAATTTCTAAGGTTTTTTCCTGCTTTAACATTCCATGATTCTAAATAGCTAAAGTGTTATTTTCTATATCAATAAACTAAGCACAGTACATTGAAAAGTCAAGTTCTCCAAATTATATTTAATAGAAGTGTGTGTGTTCAGAATCCTAATCTTAAGAGTGCTCTGTAGTGAGGAAAGATCTTCCAAACCCACTGCCATCGAGTAGATTCCGATTCATAGCAACCCTGTATTAGGCTTCTGAGACTAAATCTTTATGGGACAAAACAGCCTGCTCTTTCTTCCTTGAAGCACTTCATGGATTTGAACCTCTGACTTTTCTATTAGCAGCCCAATGCCTAGCCTACAGTGCTACCAGAAGTATTTAAATCTACCTCAACAACTCGAGAGTACCAAAAACTAAAGCCTAATTAGAATTAACAGAACTACATCCAATTTGAACCACAAGGTCTGTGATTCAGGCTCACCAGATGCTCCTCAGAAACCCTATATAGGGTGGCTATGGGTGGGAATCAACTTGGAGATACTTAACAACAACACCCATTAAAAATAACAATCAAATTATCTGTCATTTGTCAAAGCTTAATTCTAGAGACAAGGAGCCCAGAAGCTTTATTTCTATAATATAGTTATGGTGGTGGTGGTTATGTGCCGTGGAGTCATTCTGACTCATAGCAACACTGTATAGGGTTTCCGAGGATGTAAATCTTTACTGGAGCAGAAAGCCTTATCTTTCTCCCACATAACTACTGGTAGTTTTGAACTGCTGACCTTGAGATTAGCAGCCAGACTCATATCCACTATGTTAATATAAAACCATATCCAATAAAAAATAATCACTCTTTCCATTATATTTCTATAAGTGTTTTATAGTATCTCTATAATAACTCCTATCTCAAGCTACTTTCTTATTTTAAATTACTTGCATGTGTATATGCCTCCTTGGATTATAGGATCTTCTTTGAAAGCAAATGCCAACTTTCAATTCTCTGTATAATCAGGAAGTATTCTGTAGCCACAATATTTTACACATGTGTGTGTTAATGCCATTAAGTCAGTTCCAACTCATAGTGACCCTATATAGGGTTTCCTGGGAGCATCTGGTGGGTTTGAACCACCAAACTTCCATTTGGCAGTCTAGTGCTTATCCAACAGCACCACACCAGGACTACTGTACACATTTGTTGTTGTTGTTGTTAAATGCTATTGAGTCGGTTCCAACTCATAGCGACCTTAGATGATTAATTAAAAATGGAGAGTGGTGATAATAATCATGATGAATTTTCACCAAGTAAATGTTCATAGGCCAAAGTTAAACTACTAAAATTTGCCTAATATAGGATGTCCATGAACTCATCTGGGTACTTAAAATATGAATGCACATCTAGAATCACTTTCTACTTAAACTGTAGTTTTGCAAAGAATAGACTCTATCCAAATGGTGAAAAAGTAGAAATTATTTGATTCATCACACAAAGGCTCAATGGTTACATTTAGAATGATAATAAAATACTGTTTTAAAACATATAGAATTAAAACTTTTCTATATATATTGGAGCTCTGGTGGCACAATGGTTAAAGTGCTTTGCTGGTAACTGAAAAGTCACCAGTCTGTAGCCATCAACTTCTCCATGTGTGGAAGATGTGACAGACCACCCATCAAGATTGGAAATCTGATGGGACAGTTCTATTCTGTCCTGTAGGTTTGTCAATTGAAATCAGCTCTTGGGCAATGATTTTATAGAGATATAAAATGTTGCTAGTACAAAAAAATTTAAAATAGAAACATATTGACAGTATTTTTTATTATATAAACAATGCATATGGTATAGCATTGTAGGATAAGCACTGGACTGCTAACCACAAGGTCAGCGGTTCAAACTCACCAGCCACTCAGAAACCCTACAAAGGTTTGCTATGAGTCAGATCCAACTTGATGGCTCATAGCAACAACAATATATAGACTAGTTTTTAGCATCAGCCCTACCACAACACAACAGTTCTGGAAGCATAAAGAAGAGGAATGATATTTCAAAACAGAAATAATATATCAAAATATGAAACATTAACTGTAGACTAAGCATTTTCAATTAAATAATTGGGAGTGTTCATCAGAGAGCAATTGACTCCAAAGATGCAAAACTGCAAAGAGAATAGTGAGGGGGAAGGGGAATCAAAAAGAAGAAAGAGAAAAAACACTAATAGCTGGTTGTTGTTAGGTGTCATCTAGTCAGATCCAATCCACATTGACCCATATATAACACAAGGAAGCTTTGTCCAGTCTTGAGCCATTCTCACAATTGTTGCTATGTTTGAGCACATTGTTGCAGTTACTGTACCAACATATTACATTGAATATCTTCCTCTTTTTTAGTGACCCTCTGCTTTACCAAGTATGATATCCTTTGCCAGGGACATCATAATCAATGTCAGATTACACAATAAGCAAGGTAAGCACAGGTTTACTTGTGCTTACTTCTTGTGCTTATTCATCTGTAGTAAATTCACATTTCTTCACCACATCAAAGATCCTGCTTCTAGGTATGGCTAGCATCTGCTTTTCTCGCAACCCCACAGAATCATCCTACAGAATAAAAGCTTCTTCAAATT
>NW_006408758.1:2559239-2568382 GCF_000296735.1 Chrysochloris asiatica
GCCATCCTGGCCTCCAAGGAGCACTCTGGCTGCACTTCTTCCAAAACAGATCCAACTATTCACTGCAAATTAGTAATTCACTGCAAATTAGTAAGCACAAGTAATGCCATGCTTATCTTTGTTTATTAGGTAAACAGCCCTGCTCCTGATAACATGTCCAAAGTACATGTGATGAAGACGTGTCATCCTCACTTTTAAGGAGTAATCTGGTTGTACTTCTTCCAAGACAGATTTGCTCATTCTTCTGGCAATCCATAGTATATTCATTCTCCACCAGCACCATAATTCAAATGCATCAACTCATCATTAGTATTCCTTACTCCTGTTCCAGCTTTAACATTCATAGGAGGCGATTGAAAATACAGTGGCTTATGTCAGACACACCTTAATCCTCAAATTGACATCTTTGCTTTTTAACATTTTAATGAGATCTTTTGCAACGTATTTCTTGAATACTGCTTCCATGGGCGTTAATTGTGCATCCAAGACAATGAAATCATTCACAACTCAATCATTTCTCCCTTATCACAATATAGCATATTGGTCTTGTTGTGATGATTTTTGTTTTCTTTTTATTTATATAAGATATAATCCATATTAAAGGCAGTAGTCTTTGATCTTCCTCAGTAAATGGTTCAAGTCCTGTTTACTTTAAGCAAGCAAGATTGGTGTCATCTGCATATCCCAGGTTGTTAATGAATCTTCCTCCATTCTTGAAGTTGATTTCTTCTTCATACAGTCCAGTTTCTTGTATTATTTGCTCAGCTGTTGGTTAAAGAAAATTTTAAATAAAGGGCAGCGATAAGGTTGATTATTTATATAATTTAATCATATGTCAAGGCAGCAATATTTGCAACTGCAATCCACATTTTAGGTTCAAACATCATACTGCAAATGCCTTTTAAATCTGACCAGCATAGTATCCTATAGAAAGCATTCTACTCCATGGCCAGGAAATCCATGACTCCTGCCAATAATTTCCAAGGTGAGCGTTTCACAAACATAAAATAAATCCTATGCCCTCTTGACTACACAACAATATTTAACATCTTCTTAGTGGCAAGATTATAACACTGATAATGTCTGAGCACAGAGCTATTATACTAGGTAACTCAGTGCCTGCTAGAATTGTTTTTGAGAAACAGGACACTGTTAGCCTTAACTGCATACAATTTTGAGAGAATTAGTCATTATTTGCCAAATGAAAAAAGGACAAATAATGAAAAATATATATGAATATTTGATAAAATAGGTAACTAAAAGTAATATGTTTAAATAAGGAATTTAATGTAAAAATAAACAGGAACTACTTTAAGATTCTGAACACTCTTCTACTTAAGCAAAGTATGTGAACATTCTGTTCATAGAATAAATGCAAATTGCCAATACATGTAAAGAAATTTGTTCTGCCTCCAAGAAACTCAAGACAGAAATGTATATACAATTAGACAAGACTTCATTTTTCAATTTTATCCAGGATATTAGCAAAAATAGTGACAGTGCCTTGTTCTTGTGTGTTGTCAAGTTAGTCCCAACTCATAACGCTCCTGTATAGGGTTTCCGAGAGTGGCTAGTGAGTTTGAACTGTTGGCCAATACTTATCACACCACACCAGGGATCTCCTACTCACCCAAAACCAAACCCACTGCAGTCAAAGTTGATTTGACTCCATGACCTATGGACTACAGAAAAAAATACTTCCCGTTCTTGTACTAGTCTCATAATCATTATTATGTTTGAACCCACTGGGACAGTCAGTGTGTCAATCCATCTCACGTGATAACCTTCTCCAGGGAGTAATCTCTTTGATAATGTTCACCAACCTTACTTCTAAAGAGCATTCTGGCTGTACTTCTTCCAAGACAGATGTGTTTCTTCTTCTGGTAGTACATGGAATATTCAGTATTCTTTGATAATGCCATATTTCATATGCATTAATTTTTCTCTGGTATCCTTTATTTATTGACCAGTTTTTACATCATATGAAAGCCAAACAAAACCCACATGTATTTGTTCTTCTGGCAGTCTATGGAATATTCAATATTCTTTGATAATACCATAATTCAAATGTATTAATCTTCTCTGGGATTCCTTATTTATTGTCTACCTTTTACATGATATGAAAACAAATAAACAAAAAACAAATTCCCTCACATTGATAGATTCAGACTCATAGTGATACTATAGGATATAGTAGAATGGATCTCTAGGGTTTCTATTCTGTAAATCTTAATAGAAACAGACAGCCTCACTTTTCTCCCTTGGAATGGCTGGTGGGTTTTAACCAAAAACCTTGCAGTTAGCAACTAAACACATGACCTACTGTGCCATATCATGGCTTAGGTCAGTTATACATTAGGCTCAAAGTAATAACTTTGCTTTTTAGCACTTTCAAGTGGTATTTTGCAGCAGATGTGCCCAATGCTTAAGCACTATTGTGCCTAAATATACTAAGAAATCAGAGTAATCAGGTTTCAATCACATCTGCAAAGCAGGCAGCAAAGCAGAGCACTCAGACTCCTAGTATATCATGGCACGATTAGAATTCTAAGAGGTTTTGGACTCACCAGAATAATGACTCAAATGCCGATCACCATAGGTTATTAGAACATATTTGCTCTATGGGATAGCTTAATCCTAAGAAATATCCAATGACCCTCTCAGTTTCTTAAAGTATATCTGAAAAGACCACTTAAGAAGACTGTAAAATCTTATTCAGATTACAATGCCTTGTTAATTTGACATAGCCTGGTCAGTGTTACATTCTGCTGTACACATGGTCACAAGGAGTAGGAACTGACTTTAAAACCACTAACAACAACAATTACTTTCTTGCCTCAAATTATTTGTCCTTCTTTCATTTCAATTCAGAAGAGGACCTGTATACTCAGTAGTCTCAATAATCAGTTAGCTTAGATATAAAGATGTATATGACATAGATGTAGGTTAAAAAAAGAAAAACAACAAACTGTTTTTTCTATTTAGATATTAAACTTTTTCCACGTGCAGATTTTTTTTATTTCTCCCCAATCAAAATCTTTCCTAAAAACCCCTTTTCATAATTTCACAAATATTTGTATATGTGTCTGCCAGTCTCTAGAGGACTGTAAAAGCAAAGTAAGAATTCCATTTTTTCCTTGTGCCTGTCCTAGCTACCATGTCTTAGATGCCACAATTAAATTACCTTTCATAACTCCAAATTAGGTTCATCACCGTATGTTTATAGCCACTTACTATAAAAGCTAGTGATAGAACTTTGGCTCCTGCAGAATTATTCAGCACTCATACAAAAACAGTTTCTCAAAAGCATTACTTCACAGAAACTGGATCTTAGACTCTAGAAATATGCAAATACTCAGAAACGCAACAGTCTTTTACAAAGGTCCCCTCTTATAAAGGTAAATGTGCTTGACCTCTATTAACCTAAATATTCTAGTCAATAGTGACAGTCGTTAGTGACTGTCATGGTCTGCAAAGAAAGGAAATACAATTTTTTCTCCTTTACAAAATACTGGCTGACACTCCTCTGTACTTTTCTTCTCAATCCCACTCCTTTAAGACTATTGGTGCTGTTTCATGTGTTTTAGTCAATTTCAAATCATAGATTATAGTAGATGCCAATATTAGATGACTGATTCCTAATTACTCACCTTGTCTGAAAATTACTTCCTCACATGATGATGAAGATAAGCATATGAAGTGGTTTTGTCCTTGCTCTTGCTCTGTCACTTGGATGGAGTTAATTGGTCCAGGCATGGGCAACTAAACCTATCATGGCTAATCAGAATGCCTCCTCAGGATTTTTCAAAGTATACTGTATACTGTGCAAAGTATACTTGATATATCTGTGATGATAGGGAAATTTCAGGTGCTATTAATACATGACTTAGTGTAATATTTTCCTGAAGGATGGTATCAGATCATATATATATATATATATATAGCTAGTTAGTTACTTAGCTTTCATTAGACTTTTTTTTCTTTTGCATCTATATCAAAACTCTCAAAACAGATGTAATAGTGAAAAAAATCTGTATGAACATGTAGCTATAGTGTTAAAATGCCATCTATGCCATGCTGATATGTGGGAAATTAAGTTCTCCTTCAGATTGCCTGCTGAGTTTCCCTGAAAGCTGAGCTCATGGAATGCACAATGCATTACTCTTCTGGAAATGTTAACCATATTATTTTGTAATACTCCCAGTTAGAATTTTTCCTTTTCTGGCATCTGCTTCAATCATACACCTAACCTCTTTTCTGATAAATAACAAAATGAATAGAGGTATAAAAAATAATATATACTACCTGTTAATACAAGGAACTCTGGTAGCGTAGTGGTTATGATTCAGGCTGCTAATATCATGGTCAGCAGTTCAAAACTACCAGAAGCTCCTTGGGAGCAAGATGAGGCTCTCTGCTCCCATAAAGAGTTGTTGTTGTTGTTAAGTGCCGTCGACCCATAAAGAGTTACAGCCTTGGAAATCCTATACAGGGTTGCTATGAGTCAGAACCAACTCCACAGCACATAACCATCACTACCTGTAAATATAATACCTAGACCCATAGTTGTTACTTAATAAATGTTTGGTTAATGAAATAATTGAAATCAAGTGTTATATAATATACTCTTATATTAAGAGATAGAGTATATATCTAATTAGCTAACTAATTAATATAAATATATTTATCACTCTGTTGAGATTATAGATTAATAGAAGCTATACATGTAAATGTTTTTGTTGTTTTTAAGTGTCATCTAATTGGTTCCAATTTATAGCAATTATATATAGGGTTTCTGAGGAGCATCTGGTAAATTTGAACCATCGACCTTTGTCGATTCAAACCGACATTGCAGTTGAGTGTTATCCTACAGTATACATTAGTAACTTAATCAAAACATATTAAAGTTTTTAAAAATTGCTTTATACTGTGGCATGATTTGGAGTAACCTTAGGATATTAACATCTCATGGAAGGAATACACACAATCCCTGTACCACAAATAATTGTTGGTGTTCAACCATTTCAGAAAATAGCATACGATAAAGAACCTATGCTATTAAATAAAGAAGTTCAAGCTGATCTGAAGGCCTTAATGAAAAGCAAGGCTACAGAAATTGACAAATACAAACGGAAATGTTTCAACAAACTGATGCATTCCTGGAAGCACTCATGAGTGTATACTAAGAAATTTGGAAGACAGTTACCTTGCCAACTGACTGGAAGACATCAATATTAGTGAAATTTCCAAAAAAAGATGCCCCAAAGAATACAGAAATTATCAAACCATGCCATTAATATCATATGCAAACTTTTGCTAAAGACAATTCAAAAACGGTTGCAGCAACAAATAGGACAACATAGACACCAGGACATATTATGAATAAGAAACTCCTGTGCAACAAAAGATTTCACAAAATGGTTTAAATGGATCTCACAGACTGGGAAAGGTTTTTTTGCAATATCAGACAAGGGTCTAATCACAAAAATTTACAAAGAAGTACAACACCTCTACAAGAAAAAGCAAACAACCCAATTGAAAATGGGAGCAAGACATGAACAGACACTTCACCAAAGAACAGATTGGAGTGGCCAACAAACATATGAAGAAATGTTCACGATCACTTGCCAGTAGAGAGATGCAATCAAAACAACAGTGAGATATCATCTCACACCAGAAATAACAGCAAAGTTCTAAAAAGCAGAGGGCAATAAATACTGGTGAGGATATGGAGAGACTGGGAACCTCCTACATTGCTGGTGAAAATGCAAAATGATGCAACAACTCTGGAAAACAGTATGGTGCTTCCTTGGAAAGTTGAAAATACAAAAGCCTTATGACCCAGCAATTCTTCAACTTGGTATATATCAACAAGAAATACAAGCCAGTCAACCTTGCAACAACAGGGCTCTAGGATACAGGGATTGAGGCATGGTTTGAATGGGTAAAAGAGGGGAAATAATATTAAGATGCTTGGCAATCTTTTGAATCTTGGTTTCCCTTGCCTGCTATTGTAAAATAGACCCTTGTGGGGGAGAGAAAGGAATAGCCAGAAACATCATAGAAAGCTTGTAAGTCCGTCTTCAGCCTATAACTGATTGGAATACCTATAATCAGGCTAGAACTTGCCCAGTGACAGAGTCCTCCTGTGGAGCGTTTACATTGCATAAGACCATAGGTGGAATCCTGATGCCCAACCAGAATCTTCTGAGGTGGGAAATTTCCACCTCAGAAAGGACAAGCAGACTAGCTTGAGTGGCTAGAAGAACAGAAATACTTCTTGAAAGAAAGACCAGCAGGAAAAATCAAAAACAGTAATGGCAGTCCTATTGACTACTACAAGAATAAGCAAGTTATTCTCTGGGGAGCCATCAAGATAAGCGGTCAGGTCCCCTCAGGGCAAGACCCCTTCAAAGACTGAGACTCAAGGGGAATACATGAGCAGGCATGTGATCTTGTTGGTGACTACATTCATCTACTGAAAAGGGGATGTGGGGGAAAAACAGCAATGAAGTTGTGAACTCTGTCCAACCACCTTTAATAGACTCCTATCAACCTGGTTGAGACTTGGTTGGCCAGCAGTATGGAGAGATCTGGGAACTCCTGGGTCCAGGGACAGGGACAACATGGCCACAGAAGACTAGAGCAGAGAAATGTCTAGATTATACGAAGTGAGGGGAGATGCACAAGAACACCCATATTTGTAGATAGTACCCACTTGACCTGGCATCAATGTCTCATGATCAGAACTCAAATAGAGGAAGAAAGAAGAGGGAAAAAAGAGTAATCTGCTACAATTTGATTAACTTGACCTATACTTATGGATGTAGTAGCTCAAAAGAGGGAACAAATCTTTACACTGAGGATCATCCCTACCCCTTCGGTACACAGCGTTGACAGGGATGGGCAACTTAGATATTGGTTACCCAAAATGGGGGGCGGGGGGGGAGAGCTACAAAGGCAAGAAGTGACTGGCTTACCGGCTTTCAAGAGGGAACCTAGGTCCAGAGGGTGCAGGGGAAGATAGAATCTCCACTGAGTGGTTTCCAACCTGTCTGGACGGGGCTGGTGAAAGGAGATGGGGTTAAGACTCTTGTGGTTCAGTAATTAATAATTGCTATCAGGACTGACTGTGGGTGTTGCAAATGTAATGGTAGACATTTTGTAACAAAAGGAGGAGAAGGGTTGATCTTGCAGTCCAGGAGCAGAGGACCCTGGGACCATCAAAGGAGAAGAGCAGAGTGCGGGATCCTATCCAGAAAACTGTGATGCCAGAGATGGAGGCAGAGACATTGATGTGGAGAGATGGAGCAGCTGGGAACTCTGGACTCAGGCAGGGAGAGGGGCTGTGTGCTGAAAGCCAGGGAACAGGCTTGCGGAGACTACCCTCTGGTTGTTTGAATGGTTATGTATTCCTGAGTGCTTCGGTGTACCTCAAAAAAACAAACAAGCAACAACAACGACAACAAAAACCAGAGGTAATGGAAGCAAATCCTGTTGAATGATGGTGCGTGGAGGGGACTGTAATCATTGCAATATAACGAAATAAGATAGGATGAATGTAAAGCTGATGTTCTCCCTTGTAAACCATCACTCAATTCACAATAGCAAAAAGATGGAGACAGCCTAAGTGCCCATTAATGTAAAAATGGCTAAACGAACTTTGGTACATACACACAATGGAATGAATGGAATGGAATGAATAACAATGAAGCCGCAAAACACCTAATAACGTGGATGAAACTTGAGGCCATAATGCTGAGTGAAATTAGGCACAAAAGGACAAACATTGTGTAAGTCCATTATTATAAAACCTTAAGAAAAGATTTTCATACTAAAAGAACAATTCTTTGGTAGTTACCAGGGGAGAGAGAACAGGGATAGTAGCTTACAGTGTAGGGGATAGATGCAAGATAACTCAGGTGACACGGATGGCAGTAAAAAGGAAGGGAAGTGCAATGCAGAAGAAAGGGATAAGAGGAAGATAACAACCCTGGTTAACTTGTGAGTGAAAGTGGGAGTAATGCTGCAATGAAGACATGGGCTGAGTTTATCCATGTTCCATAGACACCCGATGACCCTGATATAAGAGAGAGCAGAAGAAGGGCTGGCTGATTTGAAGTTCAGGGATACATGTGAACTCCAGAGCCCAAGGATACTGACCTAGCCACTGGGGGCTAGATTTAAGAGTGAAGTGACCAGATAGTCTGAAGTGGGGGGAGGCATGCAAGAACTCCCAGACTTGCAGATAGTACCCATTTGACCTAGATTATATGGCTTGCTGATTAGAAACTGATTAGATGAACATGAAGAAGTTTGATACAAGCAGTCAGCATAAATTGCTACAACTTGATTAACTGAAACTTTGCTTATGGATGAAGTTGCCCAAAATTCCAAAGAAAAAGGAAGGATTCTTCTTATCGATCAAGCTTGCCTCTTCAGTACACTAAGTTGATAGGGACGAAAACTTAAGACTTCAGCTATCAAAACTTGCACAGCATTAACACTTAACAGCATTAAGTGGCTGACTTATACGATTACATGAGGATGCTTTGGGTCATAACGAAGGGGGTAAGATAGAATCCCCACTGACTAATTTTCCTCTTGTCCACATAGGTCTGGTGATAATGGGGATAGGATTTTATGATTCAGTTTTAAGTGATTGTTATCAGGACTAATGGCAATTGTCACAACTATAAGTGTAGAAGAGGTGTAACTAAAAGCAGGGAACAGTTAATCTGTCATTTCAGGGAAAGAGGACCCTAGGACCATTAAGAGGGAAGAACATGAAAGAAGCAAGGGATCCTAACCAGAAAAACAGCAACAACAGAGATGGTGGCAGTGGCATAGAGACAGAGCAGCAGAGAACTATAGACCCATGGACTGAGAAAAGCTGTGTACTTGAAGGACAGAAGGCTGGCTTGCAAACTGTCCCTTTAGACATTCAAAGATATATATATATATGTGTACATAAAAGAAAAATGAAAATAAAAGGTAATAGCCATAAATACTGTTAGCTGATGGTGCATGGAGGGTACTGTAATAATTGTAATTATTTGTTGAAAGAAAAACTAATGATCTGCCCTGAAAACCTTCACTCACTCAATTCACAATAAAAGCTTACAAAAAAAAAAAAAAAAAAA
>NW_006408758.1:2569172-2575588 GCF_000296735.1 Chrysochloris asiatica
GGCATTTTTACTAATACCATATGCATGTAGAATTTGCACAATGAACAGGGAAGACCATAGATGAATGGATACATTTGAATTATTGTGTTAGAAAAAAATATTGTAAGTACCATGAACTGCCCGAAGAAAAAAATAAATCTGTGATGGAAGAAGTGCAGCTAGAATGCTCCTTAGAAATCAGAATGATACTACTTCATCTGTCATAGTTTGGAAAGGTTATCAGTAAACGCCAATCCTTGAATAATGACATCGTACTTGGTAAAGTGAAAGATCAGTGAAAAAGAGGAAAATTCCCAATGAGATGGTTTGACACAATGGGTTTAAGTGCAGCAATAATTGTGAAGAAGAAACAGGAGGAACTAGTGTTTTATTTTTTGTGCTTAAGGTAGCTCTGGATGACACCTAACAACAATCTTCACAGACAGAATGCCACGGACTATGCTATCAGGGCTCCTTACAGAGGGGCTAGTGTATTTGAATCATCTCTAAGCAAATTACTGGAGAAGAGGTAGTTGCTAAGAACCCAGGTGACTCAGCGCTTTCATTTAGCAACAGAAAGTTTACCCACTGAGCTACCAGATCTCATTGTGATCACCTCAGCTCCAGTAGATTGCTTAGAGATAGCTACATGACTTAAGCCAGTTTATAAAGAATCCTTACCGAGGATTGTAAAAAATATAAACATTTCACTCCTCTTCCAGGGTATTTTAAATTGGAAGGATGCCAACCTGAAGCACTTACTTATTTATTGCACTGATGCCACTAGGAGAGTATGGGTCCAGATGACCATACTGTTAGAAGGAGTGACACCAAAATGACTGTCTAAATTTTTATATTGTGTTTCAACATAAATGTATTTTTAAAATAAAATTAAACCTGCATTTAGTTATAACATCAAAACCATTTTTACCTTAAGCCTATTATGTTGTTGTTAGGTGCAGTTGAGTCAGTTACAACTCCTGATGCACAACAGAATGAAACATTGCCTGGTTGTGCGCCATCCTCATAATTGTTACTCTTGAGCCCATTGCTGCTGCCACTGTGCCAATCCATCTCGTTGAGGTTCTTCCTCTTTTGTACAGACCTTCCACATTACCAAGCATAATGTTCTTCTCCAAGAGCTATTTCCTCTTGATAATATGTCCAAAGTTTCAGAGACTAACTCATACCATCCTGGCTTCTAAAGAGCATTCTGGATATACTTTTTCCAACACAGATTTGTTTGTTTTTCTTGACATCAATGGTACTTTCAATATTCTTCTCCAACTCAATAACTCAAATGCATCAATACTTTTTATAGTCTTTCAAATTCATTTTTACAACTTTTACATGCATATGAGACTGCTGAAAATACTATGGCTTGAGCCAGGCACACCTTAGTCCTCAAATGATACATTTACTCTTGAGCACTTTAAAGAGGTCTTGTGCAGCGAATTTACCTAACATCATTTGATTTCTTGATAGCTGTTTCCATAATGTTGATTGTGAATCCAAGCAAAATGAAGTCTTTGATAACCTCAATCTTCCCTTCATTTATAATTATTTTATCTATTGCTCCAGTAAGGAGCTCTGGTAGCGTAGTGGTTACGAATCGGGCTGCGAACCTTAAGGTCAGCGGTTCAAAACTACCAGCTGCTCCGCGGGAGAAAGATGAGGCTTTCTACTCCCGTAAAGATTTACAACCTCGGAAACCCTATACAGGGTCGCTATGGGTCGGAACCAACTCGATGGCACATAACAACAACAACAACAACATTGCTCCAGTAGTGAGGATTTTTGCTACCATTGAGGTGCAACTCATACCAAAGGCTGTGGTCTTTGATCTTCATCAGCAAGTATTTTAAGTCTGTTTTACTTCATCAGCAAGTATTTTAAGTCTGCTTCACAGCAAGCAAGGTTGTATCATGTGCAAGTCACAGGTTATTAAAGAGTCCAGGTACTATGTTCTTCTTCCTAGAATCCATTTTATCTGATTATTTGCCCAGCATACAGATTGAATATTGTTGTTATGTGCAGTCAAGTCGGTTCCAACCTATAGCGATCCTGTATAGAGTTTCCAAGCTCATCCAGCTGATGAACTTGAACCTCTGACCTTGCGGTTCAAATCGACATTGTGGTCTAGTGCATTAACTCACAGCACCACACAGGAGTGAATTAGTATGGTGAAAGAATGCAAGCCTGGCACACATTTTTTCTGATTTCAACCATTTAGTATCCCCTTGATTTGTTCAAACAACTGCAATTCCTTTTCCTTCTCTGCCCAATTCTGCTTGTCTACTTCCACTCTCTAGTCCATTAAACCTCTCCTTTATTCCTGGTTATTATTTCTGATAACACTTCTTTATAAACCTTCTCAGAATTCTCAATCTCAATATCTGTTTCCAAGGCCACCTGACCCAAGTTTTGAAACCTAGTTCCTACCATTTTCCTGCTATAATTTCTTCCCAATATTGCAGTCAGAAAGGGCTTGTTAGAACAAGTGACTCTGCTCCCAAATCTTCAAATGCCTCCTATCTTACTCAGAGTAAACCTAAAGTGACCTACGATCTGACTTCTAATACCTCAGCTTTAGCTTCTCTCCCCAGAAATCACTTAGCTACAGTCATAATGCCCTTGTTTTTGTTTTTTACATGCTTAGCACACCCTTTTGTGACTGAATGAAAAATGAAGCGAATTCTTCATTCAGAGATCTTCATGGCTCTTTATTTAACTTCCTTCCAGTGTACACAAATGCTGTCTTCACAGTGATCATTTCTGTAGCATACTATTAAAAACAAACAAACAAAAACCTCTTCCTAATATATTCTATCATACTTCCTTGTTATTATTGTCTATACCAAGAATTTAGCTTCTTCTAATTGTTGTTAGATGCTGTTGAGTCAACTCCAATTCATAGTAACCTTATATATTGCTAACTGCTGACCATCAGTTCTGATTCATAGCATCCCTGTATAGGATTTTGAAGGAAAGGTTGGTGGGTTTGAACCACCAAACTTTGCAGTTAGCAGTCCAGTGCATATCCCTATTCATTTATCTATTCTAGATATTTCATATAATAGGGATTACTGACTTAATTCACTCATCTGTTTCCTTGTGTTTTTTTCTTTGTTTTGTTTTGATCATCGCCATCCTAATGGGGTGAAATTGTACATTTTTATTAACTAAAGTCTACAATTTATTTCAGCTTACTCTTTATGTTGTACAGTTCATTGTTGTTGTTGTTGTTGCTAAGTGCCATTGAGTTAGTTCTGAGCCATAGTAATCCTGTATAGATAGGGTTTCCTAGGAACAGCTGGTGAGCTAGAACCCCTGTCTTACAGTTGAAACAGACTTAGCAATCAAGTGCATTAACCTACAGTACCACACCAGGACTCCAGGACAGGACATTAGGCTTTGTTAAGTGCACATTTGAGGTACTCACAATGACAGTATCATGTAGAGTAGTTAATCTGCCCACATAATGCCCTAAACTCCATGTATTCTTCCCTAACGCCCATTTGCTGAATCCCTGGCAGCCACTGCTCTTTCTATTCTTTCTACAGTTTTGCCATTCTACAGAAAATTAGTTTTTAATTCTCTTGTGAAATATGTTCTATTGGTGTCTAACCTAAAATATGATGTTATTTCCACTTAAACATCAAGGATACTTCTGCAATAGGCCAATCAGCCTCTGAACCAACAGCAGGATTCTAGCCTTACACAGCTCTTGGGAACCATGGAATGCTTTCAGTAAAATGAAGTAGAGGAAAAACGTTTCTGAACCCACATGAGTGCATTGGAGAGTTGTATTCACTACCAAGAAATTATTACAAATACTACAAGACATTTTTATGAACTTTCAAAAAACGTGTTCTTAAATGATTAGAAAAAAATATTCCTGGTGTTCTGAGATAAATAATAATATAGAAATATCTTCTGAGTAACAAAATAAATTATGAAAAAAAAATCCAAAATAATTTAAAAGAAACTAGTGTAGTTGCTATATTACAGAGATTTGTTTTAATGAGGGAAAAAAAGGAACACTGTGAAGACTGGTGGGTCTCAGGTGGTAGAGCAAGGATAAGGGAATAACTAAATTTGATTTGTATTTATTAGAAAAGGAGATATATGAGCTTCAATTTGATTTGGGAAAAGTTAAAATTTCAGGAATATAAATATTATTTATAATTTTGTTCTGAAGAATTCCAATAATTATAAATTTCCTAGAATAAAATGTGATCATCAAAACCTTTTGAAAAGGAAATTCTCTCTTATGGGAGGCAAAAAAAAAAACACAATAATGCAACATATATTTAATAATATGCAAAAAATTAAGATTATGGACTGATCAGACATCCTCAAGGGTATTTTCTAATTTTCTGTGGAATTATTGTTGAACATTCCAATTATTTTATCTTCAACAATTTTGTGGTTTTCTCAGAATGTGACTAATATTCAATATTGAGTTACATATGTCTATTCTCAATTACAATGATAGATAACTATATATAATTTATTGTTGTGCATATATTATCCAGCATGGCACCATTAACATTGATTAGTCAATGAATAAACTGTTGAACGTGAAAGAGTTAAAACAAAAGAAAAGAAAAGAAAAACTACAGACACTGGGCTCTTCTCAAGGCTGTTTTCATTATTTAAATAAACTTTGCTTGTCATGTATTTGAAGGTAAGTCAAACAGTATTGCAACACAATTATAGAAATAATTCTTAAACAAAAATATCAAAATGTGAAGTGATTGTGTCTCAATATATCCTCAGTCTAAGTCTATGGAATTCTGAAGGAGGTATTTTCATATCTATCATTCTTGTATCCATGTAGGATAAGCACTGAACTTCTAACTGCAAGATTGGTACTTCAAACCCATGAGCCACTCCTTGAAAAGCTTATACAATGCCACTGTAAATTGGAACCAATTTGATGGCACTTAACAAAAACAACCCTTCCAGAAAGAATTCTGTACTTTTCAATTTGCACCTCATCAAAATGACAGTATTGGTATCCTTGAGGGACACAAATAGTATTCCTTTTAAATGTTCTCTGAATGCCTGAACATGGTGCCTAAAAGAGAAAAGTCAGGACTGGAGGGAGGATCAGGTAAGTATTTCTAACAAAATTATTTTAGGGTATTCCTTGTTATTCTTAAAGAATGAGCAGGCACATTGTCATGAAGGGTAAAACAAATCCAAAGCACAAACTTCTTGACCTTTTTCTCCACAATATAGTTTTCAAGTTTCTTAAGACTTCTTTGTAATAAACTACCATGATTATCCCATGACCTTTGAGAAAATATACCAAGATTATCCCTTTGGTTTTCCAAAACACAGTCACTACAGTCTTCTGAGGTGACTCCTCTGCCTTGCATTTGGCCCAACCAAACTACCTGGAAACCATTCTTTGGATTGTATCTTGCTCACTGAATCTTATTGATGAATTTAATCTCATCCCCAGTTATAATACATTCCATAAAATCATTGTTATTGACTTAGATCTTACTCAAAGCCTGATGAAAAGATCAGTCCTTTAGACTAGCTGATTTTGTGCAACATTTTTGACACTCATAGAATAGGAAGCTTGCTGAGGCCAAAATGTTTACAAAAATCAAAATTCTGAACCATGTGAAATCTCTTCAGTAATTATTGCATTTGTGGTAATTCTATGGCCTTCTTCCACCAGTGTTTGTACTTCAGCTAGTTTTTTTTTCATTTGTCACTGTTGATGGTCTTTCCTCTTTTGTCTCATCTTTGAGGCCTACCCAATATCCTGAAATACTTAAGTCAATGAAAAACTGTTGTTTTAAGTGGGCAACATTCCTGTAAACTACTTGCAAAACTCCAATGTTGTGGGATGATGTTCATTTGAGTTTTATGAAAAATTTGGTATTAGGTCTCACCGCAATTCTCATAGCACAACATATATCATCTCCTCCTTTTTTTGAAGACATCTAACACACCCTGGTGTGGCATTGCAGGATAAGTACTAGACTGCTAAAAACAAGCTCAGTGTTGTAAACCCACCAGCCACTCATGTTGTTGTTGTTGTTGTGTGCCGTGGAGTCGGTTCCGACTCATAGCAACTCTGCACAGGGTTTCCGAGGCTGTAAATCTTTACGGGAGCAGAAAGCCTCATCTTTCTCCCGTGGAACTACTGGTAGTTTCAAACTGCTGACCTTGCAGCTCGCAGCTCGATTCGTAACCACTACGCTATTAGGAAACCCTATATAGGGTCACTATAAGTTGGAATCGAATTGACAGCACTTAACAACAACAAATGCTAAAGCAAATAGAAGAATTGAAGAGGTCCAAGAGCTGTACATAAAATTTCAAAGATCAGCTCAAGAAGATAAAATCAAATACTACAATAAAATATGCAAAGATTTGCAATTAGAAAACCAAAAAGGAAGAACACGGTCAGC
>NW_006408758.1:2577465-2577982 GCF_000296735.1 Chrysochloris asiatica
TGATAGAAATGATGCTGGAGATTGCATGATAAAATCTGGCAAGGCCAATGGATTCTTCATCGCAATACATGTTTCAAACAAAATAAAATGTGACTATACAATGGACCTCACTAGATGGAATACCCAGAAATCAAATTCACTATATCTGTAGGAAGGGTGGTAGAAAAGATCAATACCATGAGCTATAAGAAAGTCAAGGGTAGACTGTGGAACGCATCAATTGCTCATATGCAAGTCCAGGTTGAAGTTGAAGAAAATCAGAATAAGTCCATTAGAGAGAAAATATTACCTTGAATATGTCCCACCTGAATTTAAGTCTATCTCAACAACAGATGTGTTTCATTAAACACTAATGACCGAAAACCAGAATAGCTGTGGGATGGCATACACAGAGAAGCATACAGGTCATTTAGAAGATATGGTAGGAGGAAAAGATCAAAATGGATGTCAGACAACATTAAAATTTGCTCTACAGTGTAGTGTTGCTAAAGCAAATGGAAGAAATGAGACAGTAAAA
>NW_006408758.1:2578357-2580541 GCF_000296735.1 Chrysochloris asiatica
ATGTTCAACCATTTCAAGAGGTATCATATGATCAAGAGCCAGTGGTACAGAAGGAAGAAGTCCAAGGTGCACTGAATACATTGGCAAAGAACAAGACTTCAGGAATTGGTGGAATATAAATTGAAATCTTTCAAATAACTGATGCAGCATTGAAGGCACTCATTCATCTATGCCAAAATAATTGGAAGATAGCTACTTTGTCAACTGATTGGAAGAAATCCATATTTATGCACATTCCAAAGAGAGATAACCCAAAGGGATATGGAAATCATCATGCAATATCATTAATATCAGATGCAAGCAAAAGTTTGCTAAAGATAATTCAAAACAGCTGCAACAGTATGTTGACAGGGAACTTCCAGAGGATCAATCTAGATTCAGATGAGGACATGGAATGAGAGATATCATTGCTGATGTCAGATAGATCTTGACTGAAAGCAGAGACTACCAGGAAGAAGTTTATCTGTGCTTTATTGACTATGCAGATTTTGACTGTGTGGATCTTGACAAGCTATGAATAACATGACAAATAACATGTATTATAGAAAATTTCATTGTATTTATGAGGAATCAGTACATAGATCAACAGGCAGTCATTCAAACAGAATAAAGGAGCATAGAATGGTTTAAAACATGGAAAGGTGTGCATTAGGGTTGTATTCACTCACCATACTTATTCAATCTGTATGCTGAACAAATAATCCAAGAAACTGGATTATATGAAGAAGAACATAGTGTCAAGATTGGAGGAAGACTCATTAACAACCTGCAATATGCAGATGATACAACCTTGCTTGTTGAAAGAGAAGAGGACTTCAAATACTTACTGAAGAAGATCAAAGACCACAGCCTTCAGTATGGATTGCATTTTAGGCAAACAAAACAAATATCCTGCCACCTGGACCATTAAATAACATAGGTATAAGTGGAAAAAAGACTGAAGTTGTCAAAGACTACATTTTTCTTCCATCTACTATCAGCACTCAAGGACACAGCTGTCAAGAAATTAAACCACATATTACATTAGGCAAATCTGCTGTGCAAGACCTGTTGCACAAGTGTTCAAGAGCAAAGATGTCATTTTGACGACTAAGATGCACCTGATTCAACCCATGTTATTTTCAATTGCCTATGGATGTGAAAGTTGGACAACAAAAAATTAGAAGAATGCTGGAAGAATTGATGCATTTGAATCATGATTGGAGAAGAATATTGAAATTACTATGGACTGCAAGGAGAGTAAACAAATCTGCATTGGAAGAAGTACAGACAGAATGCTGTTTAGAAGTCTGGATGGCGAGACTTTGCCTGTCATACTTCAGAGATGTTATCTGAAATACTTGGAGTGACCAGTACTTGGAGAAGGCATCATGCTTGATAAAGTTGAGTGTCAGTGAAAAACTGAGTTGAGGGTCTTCCCAACTAGATGGATTGGCACAGTGGCAGCAACTACAGGCTCAAACATAACAAGAATTGTAAGGATGGCACAGAACAGGGCAGGGTTTCATTCTGCTGTGTATAAGGTTGCTATGAGTCGTAAATGACTTAATGGCACCAATCAACAATATGTCTCTTTGCACATTCTTTTAGGAATCTTTTTCAAGTTTATGGTTGTTCCCTCTTGGTGTACAGTTTCAAACATTTTGAAATTATGTTCAGCAAAAATTTGATACCTGTACATGATAATAAAGATACTGTTCAATATTTTCTACATTCTTTTGGATTACCAATTTTTAGAATGGGCATAAATATGCATCTCTTCAAGTTGGTTGCCCAGGTAGCTGTCTTCCAAATTTTTTGGCATTGATTAGTTGGCACTTCCAGTACTGAATTTTTCAACAAACTGATATAGCACTGGAGCCACTACTCACCTATGCCAAGAAATTTGGAAGACAGATATCTTACCAACTGATTGGAAGAGATCCATATTTGTGCCCATTCCAAAAAGAGGTGACTCAGTGGAAAATGGAAATTATAACACAATATCATTAATATTACATGCAAATAGAATTTTGCTAAAGATGATTCGAAAATGGTTACAACAGTATACTTATAAAGAATTGCCAAAAGTTCAAACCAAATTCAGAAGAGGACATGGAATGAGGGCTATCACTGCTGATGTCAGGTAGATCTTGGCTGAAAGAAGAGAATACCAGAAAGATGTTTACCTGTGCTTTATTAACT
>NW_006408758.1:2581533-2591961 GCF_000296735.1 Chrysochloris asiatica
TATGAGTCAGAATAAACTTGATGGCACATAACAATAACAATGATAACTACTACTAGAAGTTAGTAGCAGTTCTAACAACAATTTTAAAAACAACATAACTTAGTAGGAGGGAAGTGAAGAGCAGCAAAGTTTGTCTCAGAAGCTGGAAAGATTGAGACTCAAGATAGGAAATGGCAAGTTATTTGGCATAATTATTAGTGGCAAAACCATAAAAGAGAGATTATATGCCTATATAATTTGAATCCTTGAACAAATGAAGTATGTAGAATTATTTTAAATAATGAGATTAAGAAAATTCTTCTCTGTTGAGTTTTCTGTTTTCTCTCAAGAAAATGGAGTTAGTTGGCTGAGGTGAATGTTGTTGTTAGGTGCCATCAAGCTATAATCCACTAATAGCAGCCCTATATACAAATGAATAAACCACAGCCCAGTTCTATTCCATCATTACACTTGTTATGTTTGAGACCATTGTTATAGCCACTGCATCAGTTTGCCTTGTCAAGGCCTTCTTTTTTGCTAACCTTCCATTTTACCAAGCATGAAGTCTTTTTCCAGGGACTGGTATCTCCTCATATCATGTGCAAAGTGAGAACATTCTAGTTGCACTTCCAAGGCAGATTTATTTGTTCTGTTAGCAGTTCACAGTACTTTCAATATTCATTTATCAACATCAAAATTCAGGGGCATCAGTTATTTTCTCTTACTTATTCCTTGTCCAGGTTTTGCATTTTATGAGGTGATTAAAAGTTTCATGGATAAAGTCAAGCACATCTTAGACCACAAAGTTGCATCTTTGCTCTTTAACACGTTAAAAAGATCTTTAGTAGCAGATCTGCCCAATGCAATACATCATTTGATTTCTATAATGATGTTTCAATGAGATTTTATTTTGGATTCAATAAAATGAAATTCTTAGCAATTTCAGCCTCCATTTATCATGATGTATTTTATTGGTCTAGTTGTGAGAATTTTTGTTTTCTTTACATTGACTTTTAAGTCATACTGAAGACTTTATTCTTTGATCTTAAACAGCAAGTGCTTCAAATCCTCTTGGTGTTCAGCAAGCAAGGTTGTGTTATCTGCATATCACAGATTGTCAATGAGTCTTCCTCCAGTTTTGATGCCAAATTATTCTTCATGTAGTCCAGCTTCTCAGGTTATTTGCTCAGAATAGAGATTGAATAAATATAGTGAATGGATCTAAACTTAATGCACATCTCTCTTGTGTTTAAATCACTCAGTATCCCCTTGTTTTGTTTTAAGGACTGCTTCTTGGTCTATGTATAGTTCCACATGAATACAATTAAGTATTCTGGAATTCTCATTTGTTGCAATGTTATCCAGAGTTTGATATGATCAACACATTTGACATAGACTATTAAGTGCTTCCAACACTGCATCAGTTTATTGAAACATTTCATTTGATATCCTGGAACATTGTTTGATGCAAATGCTTGGACTTCTTTATTCAATATCATCTGTTCATGTGCAATATGCTACCTCATGAAATGGTTCAACATCAACTAGTTCTTTTTGGTACAATGACTTTGTTTATTGTTTATTGCTTCCATCTTCTTTTGGTGTTTTCAGCATAGTTCAATATTTTTCCCATATAATCATTAAATACTGCAACTCGTAGCTTGAGTGTTTCCTTCAGTTCTTTCAGCTAGAGAAATGCTGAATATGTTCTTCCAGTTTGGTTTTTTCACTCCTAGTCTTTTCACATTTCATTATAATACTTTTCTCTGTTTTCTTGAACTGCCCTTTGAAATTTTCTGTTCAGCTCTCTTACTTCATTATGTCTTTCAGCTGTTTTAACTTGTCTACACTCAAGAGAAAGTTTCAGAGTGTCTTCTGATACCCACTTTGTTCTTTTTTTTTTCTTCCCTGTCCTTTTAATGACCTTTTTCTTTTTCATATATGAAATTCTTGATGTCATCACACAAATCTTCTGGTTTTTTGTCACTAGTGTCTAATGCATCAGGTTTGTTCCTGGAATGGTCTCTAGATTCAGATGGAATGTGTGCAACACGTTCATGTGGAACTGTTTTAATTTTCTTCATCTTCAGCTTGAATTTGCATATGAACAATTGATTTGTCTGTGACACAGTTGTCTTGTTTTGACTAATGATATTGAGCTTCTCCATCATCTCTTCTATAGATGTAGTCATTTTGATTCCTGTGTATTCTGTCTGGTGAGGTCTAAATATATAGGTGCCATTTATGTTGTTGAAAAAGGAATTTTCAATGAATAAGTTGTTTGTCTGGGAAAAAAATTATATCATGTGATCTCCATCATTGTTTCTATAACCAAGGCCATACTTTACAACTATTTATTCTTCCTCTTTGTTTCCAACTTTCACATTCCAATCACCAGTAATTTTCAATGAATTTTGATTGTGAGTTTTATAAATTTTAGATTGAAGATGATAGTAGATTCTTCCCTAACTTCATCATTAGCTTTAGTAGTTGGTGCATAAATTTGAATAATTGTAGTGTTAGCTTATCTTCCTTGTAGGTAGATAGATAGTACCCTATCAAAGACAGCATTGTACTTCAAGCTAGAGCTTGAATTGTTCTTTTTGATGATGAATGTGGTGTCATTCTTCTGCAATTTACAATAAACCATGTGGTTGCCTGCATCAAAATAGCTAATACCAGTTCATTTCATCTCTCTAACTTCTAGGATATTGAATTTTGTGCTCCATTTCATTTTTGATGACTTTTAATTTTCCTGTCCACCACTCATCTGTCAGTTTGTAGTACTGTGTTGGCTTTTGTGTTGCTGTGATACTGAAAGCTATGCCACCCATATTTTAAATATCAGCAGAGACACCCATGGTAGACAGTTTTCAGTGGAGCTTCCAGACTAAGACAGACTAAGGAAGGAGAGTCAGAATACTTTAGAATGATTAGCCACTGGAAACCTTATAAATATCTGTGAACATTGTAAGATATAGTATTTGAAGATGAAGATATCATGAATTACAACAGAATATTGTCAGTTATACTGCTGGAAGATGAACCCCTCAGGTTGGAAAACACTCAAAATACAATTGGGGAAAAGCTGACTCATCAAAGTAGAGCTGACCATGATAACATGAATGGAGGAAAGCTTTCCGGACCTTCATTTGCTAAGGGGACACAACTCAAAATAAGAAGAAACAGCTGTAAAAATCCATTGATGATCAGAACATAGAATGCACGAAGTATGAATCTAGGAAAATTGGAGGCTGTCAAAAATGAAATTTAACATATAAAAATCAACATTCTAATCATTATTGAGCTGAAATGGACTGCTACTGGCCTTTATTAATCTGACACCATATTGTTTACTAGATGGGGAACTACAAATTGAAGAGGAGTGGTGCTGCATTCATCATCAAGAAGAACATTTCAAGATCTACCTTGAAGTACAATTCTGGGTCTGATAGGATACTATCAATCCACTTCCAAAGGAGACCAGTTAATACCACTGTCATTAAAATATATGTATCAACTACTAAAGCCAGTGATGATGAAACTGAAGAATTCTACCAACTTCATGAGTTATGACATGCTATGGATAACACTGGGAAGAATGGGTATCCCTGAACACTTGACTGTGCATATGAGGTAATTGTACATATACCAAGAGGCAGTCATTCAAACAGAAAAGGGAAATGAATGGTTTCAAATCAGGAAAGGTGTACGCCAGGGTTGCGTTCTTTCACCATACTTATTTAATCTGTATGTTGAGCAAATAAACCGAGGAGGTAGTTTATATGAAGAAGAGGCTGACATCAGGATTGGAGGAAACCTAATTAACAACCCATAATATGCAGACGACACAACCTTGCTTGCTGAAAGCAAAGAGGACTTAAAATACTTTCTGATGAAAATCAGAGACCACTGACTTCAATATGGATTACACCTCAATGTACAAAAGAACCAAAAAAAAAAAAAAAAAAAAAAAAAAAAAAACCCAAAAAAACTCAAACTGTACCAAAAAGTAACATCATGATAAATGGAAAAGATTGAAGTTGTCAAAGACTTCAATTTGCTCATCTCCACCATCAACACTCATGGAAGCACCAGTCAAGAAATCAAATGAAGTATTGCATTAAGCAAAGCTGTTGCATAAAACTTAAGTGTTTAAGAGCAAAGATGTTATTTGAGGATTAAGGTGGACCTGACCCAAGCCATGATATTTTCAATTGCCTCATGTACATGTAGAAGTTGAACAGTGAATAAGGAAAATCATAGAATTGATGCATTTGAGTTATCATCAACTGAGTATTGAATGTGCTATGGACTGCCAGAAGAACAAACAAATCTGTGTTGGACGAATTACTGCCAGAATGATCCTTGAAGCAAGGTTTGGGAGACTTTATCTCTCATAGCTGGGACATGTTATCAGGAGGGACCAGTCTCTAGAGAAGGGTATCAAGCTTAGTAAAGTTGAGGGTCAGATAAAATGAGGAAAGAACCTGAAGACGTGAATTGGCACAGTGGCATAAACAGTAGGCTTTAGTGTAACAAAAATGGTGACACTGGTACAGGACAAGACATTGTTTTGTTCTCTTGTGTAGCCAACTTGACACCAGCTAGCAAGGCCAACAATGTTTCTATATTCAAACATTGTATATTCCATGTCCTGATTATTAATGGGTGTTTGCAGCTATTCCTTCTCACTTTGAGTATTGCCCCTTCAGTAAATGAAGGTCCCAAAAGCTTTGGTCCATCCACATCATTAAGATCAATTCTACCTGGAGGAGGTAGTTTTTATCCTGGTATATTTTTAATGTTTCCAAACTGAGGGACTCATCTTCTGGCACTATATCAGACAATGTTACCTTGCTATTCATAAGGTTTCCAGTGACTCCCATTTCAGAAATGGTCTGCCTGTTCTTCTTCATAATCTTTATTAGTCTGGAAGCTCCTCCAAAAGCTTTCCGCCATGGGTTACCCTACTGGTATTTAAAATACTGGTGGCATAGCTTCTAGAGAAAAAATTCAGAACTTCTTATGACATCTGTTTTGGTATTTTATTTCTTCTCTGTCTTTCCCACAACCTTTTGTTTTCTTCATATAGGATGCTGTTGATGTCATGCTATACCTCCTGTGGTGTTTGATCATTAATGTTCAATGTGCCAAATACAGACTGAGGGTGATCAAGTTGAAAATCTGAGAAGAGTACCTGACATTTTAAGTACACTTTGGAAACAAAAAAAGAACCCAGAATAAAACACAAATACAGTGTTGCCTTATAGCTGAGAGGAAAGATTCAACAGAAGTTGGATGAAAACATTTATACAGATCAAAAGCAATTGACTTTTGCATACACTTTGATCTACTCTGTGTGTATTAGTAGTTCATTCAAAGAAAATAAATATGCATGCTCCAATGATGTAGCCATAAAGAGCTCTGGTAGCATAGTGGTTACAAATCGGGCTGCGAACCTCAAAGTACCTCAAGCTCAGCAGTTCGAAACTGCCAGCTATTCCACTGGAGAAAGATGAGGCTTTCTGCTCCCGTAAAGACTTACAGCCTTATGAGTCAGGACCGACTTCATGGCACATAACAACAACAACAACTGATGTAGCCATAAAGTATTCATGGCAACATTTATAAAATTAAATATTGGAGACAACTAAAATGCCTATTGATAAGATTTGTTATATAAGTTATCATGCAAACATTAATAAAATTTCATACAGCTAATACAATTTTGGTGTAGAAAAATATTTAACAACTTAAAAATAAGTTTATAGTATGTCCAATAAAATGGAAGTTATAGAAAGGAACATGCAGTATGACATCTTAAAAATGAAATCAGTTATTACATGAAGAAAAAATAACACACAGTATGAGGTTAGCTGTGATGTATATTTTCTTTTGTCTTGTTCTGTAGTTACATTTCTTTCTATTATAAAAAATATTGCTAGATGATTTATTGAGCTTACTGATGATTTAAAATATGATTTATGCCATTAGTACAGCATACCATTAATTTTTGTTCTGAAGAATATTATTTTATGTGCTACTAATAGGAGTCCTAAGGAGCTCTGGTAGTATAGTGGTTACAAATCGAGCTGCAAACTGCAAGCTCAGCAGTTCTAAACTACCAGCTGTTCCGCGGGACAAAGATGAGGCTTTCTGCTACCGTAAAGATTTACAGCCTCGGAAACCCTGTACAGGGTCGCTATGAGTCGGAATCGACTCCACGGCACACAACAACAACAACAAATAGAAATCCTGGTGTAGTGCTGTGTGTTAATGTATGGGACTTCAAATCTGATTTGATCCACAAGGTTGGCAGTTCAAGCTCACGAGCCGCTTCTTGGAAACCCTAAACAGTGTCACTATCAGTCGGCACTGAACAATAACAACAATAGGTGTATGTGGTAGTTAGCAGTTTTTGTCAAATTGACTATACCAGGATTCTCAACGGTTTAATACTTAATAAATATTAATTTCTCATAATGAGATTTACTAAATCAGTTGAATGAAAATTTCTTTGGGGGCATGGCTTATTTTCAATATATTGAACACTCACACAAAGTTTGCTTGCTTTTTACTGGGTCTGAAACTTGCATCTAGTATGTCATCAGATCTCCAGTACGTCGTACTTCAGACAGTGGCCTTCTCTATTGATTGTTGATTTTAGGAGCTTACAGTATCCTGCCATCTTACCTTCCATCCTTAGATTAATTTCCCTCTGCAACCAGAAGTCTGCCACCTGACTTGCAAATCTTAGATTAACCAGTTCTTCCAAGTGCATCAATCCGGAGAAGCCTTCAAACTGTATTTGACTCAGGAACTTGGAACTTGCCTGTCTCTGCAAGTGTGTGAGCCATTTCCTCATTATAAACCACCCTTCATACGACTTTCACTGATTTTGCTTATCTAGAGAACCCAGTCCAAGACAGTATCTGTGGAGGAAAATGCTCATATAGGTTTGAAACTTTTTTTTTTTAATTATTGTCTCACAGCAGTGGTTTTTAATGAATGGTAGGAGTGCTTACAGCTTCTAATATGCTGATTTTCATTGTGAATCTTTAGGAGCATTAAAGTGTTCACTATTATCAAAATTCATTGACTACTAAACATTTTTGCTAAAAAAAAAAAAAATAATCAACATCCCGAAAGCTACTATTTCTTATGTGGCCAAATGGCATTTAACTTTGGTTTCTTTAAGCCCATAAGTCCTCAGTATCACTGGAATCGTTATATCATGACACTGATAATCATAAGCAGGGACACAAATTTGTATGGGTTGATAATAAATGTCATATTTTTAGAAATTTATCTTCAAGGTTGTACTAGTCATTGCATAGAGTTTAGTTTTTCTCATTTGAGAGATAAAATTTTCCAGGTGACAGTACTTTTATACTGCTTCAGAAATACAACTGTTGTATCTTTTAACCAGTATCAATGAACTATATGACTGAATGTTATTGTTGCCTTGTTCTTTGCCAATTCCTTCAATGCACCTTGGACTTCCTCCCTAAATATAATTGGCTCTTGATCATATGCTACCTCTTGAAACAATTGAACATTAACCATTTCCTTTTCGTACAGTGACTCTGTGTATTCCTTCCATCTACTCTTGCTGGGGACAGCATACGCAGACCCTGGTTTGATCAGTGGCAGCCCATTAAACCGCCTCTGAATATAATCAGTTTAACCCAGATGCTCTCCTTCCTCCTGAAAGTATATAGGAATATGATAATTAAGAACAATGTAGCATTTTAGATATAGATAAATGAAGCCCGGTGCCTGAGATCTTGCTCACAAACAAAAGTTTGCAAAGTGTACAGAGACAGCTTGGCTCCTTTCAGGAACCTTGCTTTATGTTAAGTATCCTTAAGAAACCGCATGTCACTGCTATAGATCATTTAAGCCTAAAAATTAATATATAACAGCTTGATTAAACCTTTTTTCTGTAAAAATAAAAATGTTAGATTGTTAAGAAAAACTATGAAAATATCTTAAAAGTTGTTCCTGTGAATCATTATGTCCTGTTTTGAATGATTAATCACATTTCAGTTCCATATCCTGTCTTAATCACATCCTCTCTTTGTGAAATTACATCCTCCCTTTGTGAATTACATCCTTTCTTTGTAACAAATCCCTCCTTAAAAAAGAGAATAAAAGACTGAGGTAGAGTTAGATCTGTGTGTAATGCTGTGCAATGCTGTGCAATGCTAGGCAATATGTTTGCAGATCTGTCTACCTGCCAGCTTGCATCATATCTATGTGTCTGTCTTTTTTGTATATATTTCGTCTCTCTCTTTCTCTATCCCTTTCGCCTCCAGATCTCCCTTCTTTGTGACACCCACACTTCCTTGTCGAGGCTGGAACCTGACATAGGACCTCGACATTCTCTTGATGCTTTCTGCATCATTCGATAATTTGCCCAATGAATCTTTCAATAACGAAAGTTGAGGCTTGAATATTTTCTTCAGTTCCCACAGCTTGAGAAATGCTGAGTGCATTCTTCCTTTTTGGATTTCTGATTCCAGATCTTTGCACATTTTGTTGTAATATTTGGCTTTATCTTCTCAAGCTGATCTTTGAAATTTTCTGTTTAGGTCTTTGACCTCCTCATTTCTTCCATTTGCTTTAGCATCTCTATGCTGGAGAGCAAGTTTCAGTCTCTCTTCTGACATCCATTTTGACCTTTTCCTTCTTTTTTGTCTTCTTAGTGACTTTTTGCTTTCTTTATGTATGATGTTCTTGATGTCATCCCACAAGTCTTCTACTCTTCGGTCTTTAGTGATTAATTCTATAATATTGGTTAGTTTATTCCTCAGAAACCATTTTACAATTACTATTCAGTCAAGTACTTTGGTTCTGAGGAATAAGCTAACCCTAACCAATGCTATAGAAAGTAAAGATATAAAATGTGGAGATATCAAGCTTTTATATTCAAGCTAATTATTTAATAGCTTTTCTGGTTGCTGTTGTTTTTAAATACTGTGGAGTCAGTTCCAACTCATAGTGACCCTGCACAGGGTTTCCGAGACTGTAAATCTTTATGAAAGCAGAAAGCCTCATCTTTCCTCATGCAGAACAGCTGGCAGTTTTGAACTACCGACCTTGAGGTTAGCAGCCTGATTCGTAACCACTATGCAACCAGAACTCCTTAGTTTTTCTAGTAGTGGGATTAAAATGAAGGCATATTTACATACTTTATGTTTTTAATTACTTTCAGATGTTTTAACCTCATGCTGCATTTTTATATTTACTCTTTTTTATGTACAATATGCAACTTTTGTTATAATCTCTTATACCTATTTTGTAGTTTTTAAATGAACACATGAAAAATATTTTATTTAAGTCATTAATTAATAACCAATCCAATTAAGATGCTGCAATCCATTTTAAAGAGTATCTAAAGAACAAATACCTACATGGGTTTATTATGAATGCTGAAAAAATTTTGTTAGTAGGTGTAATATTTATAAAACTGGTGAACTTTCATAAAGAAATAATCAATTTTATTCCATTGGGCACAATTTATTTGTATTTCTAGGATCAAGGATATTTGCATTTGTTTTATAGTTTTCAACAATTTACAGAGTTGTTCTGTGGGAGAAAGATGAGGCTTTCTGCTCCCTTAAAGATTTACAGCCTCAGAAACCCTGTACAGGGTCGGTATGGGTCGGAATTGACTCTACGGCACTGAACAACAACAACAACAACAACAACAACAAAATCATCCAATGACTATGAAAAGTGCCAGTCCCATTGAATCAGGTGTGCTTTCCATTGGAGACACTAGTAATCTGTTTTATGAATTTCAAAGTCTTTTCTAGTTTTTTATGGCATTCTCTCCCAATCTTGTAATCATCATAAAGTCAACGACAGATTTTCTTGATTACAAAATGAGACTAATCTCATTAGGTTTGACCTGATTATTGACATAGGTGTAGTGAGAGTAATATCTTCACATGTAAAAGTTATAACCAAAGCCTTTGCCACAGAGTTAATTCTGACTCATGGTAACACCACCTGCTATAGGAAAGAACTGCTCAAACATTCTTAAATACTTTGCAAATCAAGAGTCAAAGAGTAGTGAATAATTAAAAACACAACAAAATTAACTTCTGTCTGAAAACTTTAATAAGCAATCTTCAATTTTACTTATAAAAAGCTTTTTTGTGGGTGATACAGCAGTTTATCATCCTGCTTTGGCTTGTGTGTTGCTGTGATATTGGAAGCTATACCACCATTATTTTAAATACAAGCAGGGTATGGTCGACAAGTTTCATCAGAGTGTCCAGATTACGACAGACTAGGAAGAAAGAGAGGTGGGCTATTTCTGAATGATTAGTCATTGAAAATCTAGTGAATAGCAGCAGAACATTATCTGAGTGTGTGCCTGAAGATGAACCCCTCAGGTTGGAAGGCACTCAAAATATGACTGAGGAAGTGCTGCTT
>NW_006408758.1:2592061-2597569 GCF_000296735.1 Chrysochloris asiatica
TCCTTAGTTTTTCTAGTAGTGGGATTAAAATGAAGGCATATTTACATACTTTATGTTTTTAATTTCTTTCAGATGTTTTAACCTCATGCTGCATTTTTATATTTACTCTTTTTTATGTACAATATGCAACTTTTGTTATAATCTCTTATACCTATTTTGTAGTTTTTAAATGAACACATGAAAAATATTTTATTTAAGTCATTAATTAATAACCAATCCAATTAAGATGCTGCAATCCATTTTAAAGAGTATCTAAAGAACAAATACCTACATGGGTTTATTATGAATGCTGAAAAAATTTTGTTAGTAGGTGTAATATTTATAAAACTGGTGAACTTTCATAAAGAAATAATCAATTTTATTCCATTGGGCACAATTTATTTGTATTTCTAGGATCAAGGATATTTGCATTTGTTTTATAGTTTTCAACAATTTACAGAGTTGTTCTGTGGGAGAAAGATGAGGCTTTCTGCTCCCTTAAAGATTTACAGCCTCAGAAACCCTGTACAGGGTCGGTATGGGTCGGAATTGACTCTACGGCACTGAACAACAACAACAACAACAACAACAACAAAATCATCCAATGACTATGAAAAGTGCCAGTCCCATTGAATCAGGTGTGCTTTCCATTGGAGACACTAGTAATCTGTTTTATGAATTTCAAAGTCTTTTCTAGTTTTTTATGGCATTCTCTCCCAATCTTGTAATCATCATAAAGTCAACGACAGATTTTCTTGATTACAAAATGAGACTAATCTCATTAGGTTTGACCTGATTATTGACATAGGTGTAGTGAGAGTAATATCTTCACATGTAAAAGTTATAACCAAAGCCTTTGCCACAGAGTTAATTCTGACTCATGGTAACACCACCTGCTATAGGAAAGAACTGCTCAAACATTCTTAAATACTTTGCAAATCAAGAGTCAAAGAGTAGTGAATAATTAAAAACACAACAAAATTAACTTCTGTCTGAAAACTTTAATAAGCAATCTTCAATTTTACTTATAAAAAGCTTTTTTGTGGGTGATACAGCAGTTTATCATCCTGCTTTGGCTTGTGTGTTGCTGTGATATTGGAAGCTATACCACCATTATTTTAAATACAAGCAGGGTATGGTCGACAAGTTTCATCAGAGTGTCCAGATTACGACAGACTAGGAAGAAAGAGAGGTGGGCTATTTCTGAATGATTAGTCATTGAAAATCTAGTGAATAGCAGCAGAACATTATCTGAGTGTGTGCCTGAAGATGAACCCCTCAGGTTGGAAGGCACTCAAAATATGACTGAGGAAGTGCTGCTTTCTCAAAGCATGTTGTTTTGTTAAATGCCGTCAAGTTGATTCCAACCCATAGCAACCTTGTATAGGATTTCCAAGGAGCACCTGGTGAGCTTGAACCACCAACCTTGCAGTTCAAACAACTTTGCAGTCTGACACATTAGCCCACAGCGCCACATCAGTCCTCAAAGTATAGTTGACCATAATAATGTTAATGGATTAATGCTTTCAGGACCTTCATTTGCGATGGGGCACAATGCATAATGTGAAGAAATAGCTGCAAACATTCTTTATAAAATAGAAGGCAGAATGTACTAAGTATGAATCTAGGAAAATTGGAAATTATTGAAAAGACATGAAATACATAAAAGCCAATATTCTAGGCATTAGTGAGATTAAATGAACTGGTATTGGCCATTTTTAATCCAACAATCCCATGGTTTAATATGCCAGGAGTGACAAATTGAAGATAAGTGGTGTCCCATACATCACCAAAAAGAGCATTTCAAGATCTATCTTAAAGTGATAGAAATGATGCTGACAATTGCATAATAGAATTTTGCAAAACCACTAAGTTATTCATTGCAGATATTTTTTCAAAAACAAAAATGGGGTGATTATACATGTGGACCTCACCAGATGGAATATACAGCAATGAAATTGACTACATTTGTTGAGAGATGATGGAGAAGCCAAAACAAAGCCAGGGGCAAACTGTGGAACAGATCATCAACTGCTAATATGCACGTTCAGACTGAAGCTGAAAAAGCCTAAATCAAGTCCATGAGAGCCAAAATATTATGTTGAATACATCGCACCTGAATTTAGAGTCCTTTCAAGAATAGATTTGAAACATCATACACTAGTGAACAAGTCCTGGTGTAGTGCTGTGGGTTAATGCACTGGACTGCAAAGTCACTTTGAACCGCAAGATCAGCAGTTCAAGTTCACCAACTCCTCCTTGGAAACCCTATACAGGGTTGCTATGGGTCAGACCTGACTCGATGGCACTTAACAACAACAACAATGAACAAAGTCCAGAAGAGTTATATAATAACATCAAGGATGTCATGCATGAGGAAACAAAAAGACAGAAAATAAAGAAATGCCAAAATAGATGTCTTAAAAACTGTGAAACTTGCTCATGAGCAGAGAGAAGTTAGAGCAACTGAAAGAAATGAAGTAAACAAGCTGAACAGATTTCAAAGATCAGCTTGAGAAGAAAAAGTCAAATATTATAATTAAAGCTGCATAAATCTGGAGAATCCAAAAGGAATGAGCCCTCAGAATATCTCAAGGTAAAAGAATTGAAGAAAAAAATCAAACTTTGATTTGAAATATTGAAGGATTCAATATTGAATGATGCAGAAAGCTTCAAAAGAAGATGGATGGAATACACAGTCACTGATCAAAAATATTGGTTAAGACTCAACCACTTCAAGTGGTTGTTGTTGCTGTTAAGTGCCATTAAGTAGGTTCCAAACAATAAGGATGCTTTATAGGATTTCAAAGGAGCACCTGATGAGCTTTAATTGCTAACCTTGTGGTTCAAGCTAACTTTGCAGTCCAGGGCATTAACATGCAGCGCCACACCAGGTAGCAAATGATAAAGAACCAGTATTATGGACAGAAGACGTTGAGTTACAATGAAGGTATTAGCAAAATGCAAGCCTCCAGGATCGATAGAATACAAATTGAAATGTTTCATCAAACTGATGCAGTACTGGAGCATCTCACTCATCTATAACAAGAAATTTAGAAGACAATTACCTGGCCAATAGATTGGAAGAGATCCATATTTGTGCCCATTCCAAAGAGAATGGACCCAATAGAATGTGGAAATCATTCAACAAGATAATTAAGATCATATGGAAGCAAAAGTTTGCAGAAGATAATTCAAAAACAATTGCAGCAGTACATGGACAGGGAGTTAATAGAAATTCAAACTGGATTCACAAAAGGACATGGAACAAGGGATATAATAGCTACCATCAGATGGGCTTCAGCTAATAGCATGAAATGATATTTACTTGTGCCTTATTGACTATGAAGATTTATTTGGCTATGTGGATCATAACAAACTATGAATATAATATTGCAAAAAATGGGTATTCAAGAACACTTAATTGTGCTAATGAGGAAATTATAGAGAAGAAGCAGTTGTTCTAACAGAACAAGGGTATTGTAAATGGCTTAAAATAAGGAAAGGTTTGCATAAGGTATCTTTTCACCATACGTATTCACTCTTTATGCTGAGCAAATAATCCAATAACCTGAGATAGATGAAGATAAACAAGGTGTCAGAACCTGTGATATGCAGATGGCACCACCTTGCTTGCTGGAATAAAAGAGGACTTGCTTTATTTACTGATAAAGATCAAAGGCTACAGTCATTAGTATGAATTGCACCTTAGTGTAAAGAAAACAAAACTCCTTACAATTGGACCATTAAGTAAAATCATGATAAATGGAGAAAAGATTGAAGTTGTCCAAGACTGCAATTTACTTGGCTCCATAATCGACACTCTTAGACATCAAGAAATCAAAAAAACTAAATGCATTAGCAAAAATGTTGTAAGAGAACCTTTGGAAAATTCTTAAGAGCATAGATGTCAGTTTGAGGACTAAGGTGTTCCTGACCCTAGCCACAGTATTTTTAATGCAATTGAAAATTGAGCCAGATAAGAATCAATGTATTTGAATTGTTGGAGAAGAATATTGAAAGTACAGAAGAACAAACATAACCATGTAGGACAAAGTACAGCCAGAATGCTCCTAAGGCCTAAGGTGGCCTGACCCAAGCCATGGTATATTCAGTCACCTCATATGCATGCAAAAGTTGGTCAGTGAATAAGGAAGACCATAGAAGAATTGATGCATTTGAGTTATGGTGTTATAGGGGAATACTGAAAGTATCATGGGCTGCCAAAAAAACAAATAGATCTGTATTGGAAGAAATGCAGCCAGAGTGCTCCTTGGAGGCCAGGATGGCCAGGATTCATCTGTCATGCTTCAGGCATATTGTCAGGAGGGACCAGTCACTGAAGAAGGGAATCATATTTGGTAAGGTGAAGGGTCAGAGAAAAAGAGAAAGACCCCCAACGAGATGGATTGGCAAAGTGGCAGCATCAATGGGCAAAAACGTGGCAACAATTGTGAGGTTGGTCCAGAATCGGCAGTTTTTCGTTCTGTTGCGCTTAAGGTTGCTATGAGTCAGTACTGACTCGATGGCACACAACAACAACAACAACAACAACAAAAAAAAACCAATGAGAATATCCCAAATGCAAGGCTAAGTCTAAGATAGTCTCCTCCACATTTTACCTGTAGTAGCTCCAAAAAAAAAAAAAAAAACTTTCAGGAAAAGCAAAGCAAAGTAGACCATACTATGTATTTATTATACTTAACGCAGAGAAAAAATGAAAACTATTGCAGATAAAAGGTAGAGTGGTTTTTATTAAGCAATATTAAGTTGCTTCTCTTTTCCAGAGATGTACCTTAAGTGAACTTGAATTCTTAAAAGATTTCTAATTTGATTTCTCTAAAAAATCTCTTTCTTTTTAAAGCGCTAGCACTTTCAAGCAGTAATGATTGTGAAGTTGGCAGAAGATCAGGCAGTATATTGGATGTTGCACATATGATTGTGAAGAGTTTGAACCTAGCAACACCTAACAACCGAAGATAACACCTGTCTTATTTAGTTAATGCTGCTATAACAGAAATTCCACAATTGGATGCCTTTTACAACCAGAAATTTATTCTCTCACAGTTTAGGAGGTCCGAAGTCCAAATTCAGAATGCCAGCTCTTGGGGAAGGCTTCTGTTTGTTGACTGTAGCTGAAAGTCCTTATCTCCTTTTTGCATCTGTAGGACCAGCATTCTTTGAAAATCTCTATACATCTTTTTTTCTTTTCTAAACTTTTTATTGTGAATTGAGTGAAGGTTTGTAGAACGGATCATCAGGTTAACATTCTACAAACCATATACTTTGCTTCATTACATGGTTAAAATCACCTCCCTGTACCAACAATTAACAGAATTTACGTCTATTCACTTTAGCTGTTACATTCCTCTCTGTGTCTTCCGCTACCTTCATCTTTCTCCTTTCTCACCCATGTTAACATGTGTCTGTCTACCTTCTAACCCAGAAACAATTCCCCTCTGCCCCTAACCATCAGGGATTGTTTCATTTACCAAGAAAATCTTTTTTTTTTTTTTTTTTTTTAAATTT
>NW_006408758.1:2597875-2601704 GCF_000296735.1 Chrysochloris asiatica
TGTGTGTGTGTGTGTGTGGTGCTACTGGATTCTTTGTTCCACATAAGACTCTATGCTGAGTTCATTTTGTTTATGGGTTTTCTTTTCATTTTTGTTGTTTATTAACTAAATTAACATTTAGTTAATGTTTACTAAATTTTTCTGATTTTCCTTTTTTATTTTTTATTCTGATGAGTAGGTGTATTATTTTTCATTGAAGTTGCCCTGTAATTTATTATTGATTGTTTTCCCCCTGCTTAACAAAATCAGTTTTATTTTGAAATCTACTTGACTTTGTTGCCATTTGAAAGACCTGACTCTACACTATACCCTCTTTTTACTTTGTAGTTGAGTTAATTATACATTCATATCTCTGGTTCCCTATTTTCAGTCTTGTAAGTTTGTTTTACTTTAAATACTTCTTTATTTGGATTGATTTCTGAGTGGTGTTATCATGTGCTGGTTCTCAGTCCAAAGAACACCTTTCAGTATTTTTTGAATAGTTGGTCTGGTTACAAACTCCTTTAATTTCTGTTTATCAGGAAGTGTCCTAATTTCACATTCCTCTTTGAGGGACAGCTTGCTGGGCGTATGATTCTTGGTTGGCAATGTTTTTCTTTCAGAGTTCTGTATATGTCATCCCATTGCCTTCTTGCCTGCATGGTTTCTGCTGAGAAATCAGAGATTTGTTTTATTGGTTCTCCTTGGTAGGTATGTTTTGATTTTTATTGAGCTGCTCTCAGGATTCTTTCCTTGCATTGGATTTTGGAACGTTTTAGTTTGATATGTCTTTGTGATTTTCTTTTGGAATCGATCCTATTTGGGGTTTCTTCAACTTCTTGTATGTTTTCCTTCTTATATTTCATCATGTTAGGGAACTTTTCTTCCAAAAACTTGCAGACAATTTTCTCTGTGCTTATGCCTTCTTGTTCTGGAATTCTGATCACCTGTAAGTTATTCCTCATCATGGTGTTTGACATAACTCTTGATTTATTTGGATTTTTTCATTATTTTTTTCTAATTCTTCTTCTAAAATGGTAGTATTGAGAGATTTATCTTCAAACTCACTAACTCAAGCCCCCATTATTTTGCATCTAATCCTTTGCCCTTTCAATATATTGTTCATTTCTGAGATCTATTAATCTTCTGGCTTTCTAATTGCAGGTTTTGTATAATTTAAAAATTCACATTTTTATGCCTGCTTGTCATTATAGTGTTTTCTTGAATTCTTCTAAAGTTTTTATTATGTTCTTACTTTATTTGATTTTTCTGTTGATGTTTTGAAGATACCTCTCATAGATTTGCTTTAATTTTCTTCAACTTTTGCCTGAATTTTTATATGTGTAGTTGATGGTCTGTTCCACACTCTGCCCCTGGTCTTGTTTTGGCTGATGATATTGAGCTTTTCTGCCTTTCTTTCTGTAGATGTAGTCAATTTGTTTTCTGTGTATTCCATCTGGTGAGGTTCATATGTAAAGTCATCCTCTATGTTATTTAAAAGTGTGGTGCTGTGGGTTAATGCGCTGGACTGCAAAGTCCATTTGAACTGCAACAGCGGCATATCAAGCTCACCAGTTGCTCCAAAGAAACCCTATACAGTGTCACAGTGGGTTGCAATCGGCTCAATGGCATTTTACAGCAATAACACCAACAAAAGTATTTGCAAATCCAGAAATCATTGGTCTTGCAAAATTCAAACATGTGATCTCCATAATAATTTCTGTCACGAAGTTCATATTTTCCAAATACTAATTCTTTTTATTTGTTTCCAAACTTTGCCTTCCAATCACCATATATCTATATATCTTGAATGCACGTTTGGTCAATTTCACAGGGAAGAAGTTGTTAGAATTCTTCAGTTTCATAAGCACTGGCTTTAGTGATTGGTGTGTAAGTTTGAATAATAGTGGTATCAGCTGGTCTTCCTTGTAGATGTATGGATATTTTCTTATCACAGACAGCATTGCACTTCAAGACAGAACTTGGTATGTTCTGTTAGATATGTTCTTTTTGATGATGAATGTGATATAATTTCTTTACAATTTCTCATCCCTGGTATAGTAAACTATGTGATTGTTAGACTAAAAATGTCCTAAACTGTCTATTTCAGCTTAATGATGTTTACAATATTGATTTTATTTTTTTGTGGGGGGGGGATTCCATTTCATTTTTACAATTTCTAGTTTCCCTAGATTCATGTTTCATACATTCCATGTTCCAATTATTGATAGATGCTTACAGATGTTACTCTTCATTTTGAGTTGTGCCCCATCAGCAATTGAAGATTATGAGGGCTTTACTGCAATTGCATCATCACTGTTGACTCGACTTTGAGGAGGCTGCTCATCCCCAGTCACATTTTAAGTGCCTTTCAACCTGAGGGTCACATTTTCTGGCACTATTTCTGACAATATTCTGGTGCTTTATTTTTATTTTTATTGTGAATTAAGTGAAGGTTTACAAGACAGATAATCAGTTTTACATTAAAAAAACATATGCTTTGTTTCATTACAATGATAAAATCCCCTCCATGCACTACCAATTAACAGTATTTCTTGCTATTCATTTTAGTTGTTTTTTTAAAAAACACTCACACATATATAATAATTTATACCACCAAAGGGCACATTCTGCAAATCTGCCTCCTGGCCACCATCTCTCAGTCCCTCTCTTTACTTGAATCTAGAGTCTTCAGCTGCTCCCTCTCTCCATGTCCCCATCTCTGCCTCCATCTCTGGTGTTGCTGCGTCTCTGGATAAGGTCTCACATTCCACTTATGCAGTTCTCCCATGATGGTCCTAGGGTCTTCTGTTTCTGGATTGTAAAATTAACTACTCCCCCATTTTTGTTACAAAACTTCTACCTTTACAATTGTGACAGTCACAATTAGTCATGATAGCAATTACTCACTATTGGATCATAAGAATCTTATCTCCATCTCTTTTTACCAGACCTATCTGGACAAGATGAAAACTATTCAGTGGGGATTCTGTCTTCCTCCCCCCACACTCCCCCCACACTCTTAAACTAAACTCCCTCTTGAAACCTTGTAATCCAGTCACCTCATGCCTTTATTGCCCCCTTAAGTTTAGGTAGCCAATGTCTAAATTGTCAATCCCTATCTACCCTGTGAACAGATTGGATAGCATTAATACTTGATGTGAAGACTCCTTTTCTCTCTGCTGTTATTTAGAGCTACTACGTCTAAATAGGTCAAGTTCATCAAACTGTAGCAATTTACCGTAGTTTCCTTCTTCTTCTTCTTCTTTTTTTTTTTTTTAATATTCCTCTAGTCAAGTTCTGATTATCAAGCCATTGAGGCTAAGTCAAATGGGTACTATCTGCAAGTTTGGGTGTTCTTGTGTGCCTCCCCTTCTTCATATCAGCTGAATGCTTCATTTTCAGCTCCAGACCTCAATGGCTGTCCTTGTTCATGGGCTCAGGTGTTCCCAGGATTCACCACACTTTGGACCAACCAGCCCTTCCTCTTTTCTCTCTCATCTCCAGGTCATAGGGAGTCTGTGGAAAGTGGTTGAACTCAACCCATTTCTTCATTGCTACCTTTCCCCCTCTTCCACTTACCACTAGACCAATATGGTCATCAGCAAGGTTACATGCTTGCTCATGTATTCCCTTTGAGTTTCAGTCTCAGAGGGGCAGGTTGTCCTGAAGGGACTTGATTGTTTGCTTTGATGGCTTCCTGGAAAACAACTTCCTTGTTCTTCTTGTAGCCAGTCATACTGCCAATTTTGTTTTGGGTTTTTCCTGATGATCTTTCTTTGACAACGCATCTTCTGTCAATAGCTGTTCCAGGCTAATCTGTTTGTCCTTTCTAGGGGGAATGTTCCAC
>NW_006408758.1:2602095-2603069 GCF_000296735.1 Chrysochloris asiatica
CTTCTTGTGTATTGCCCTCACAAACACCTGAACTATGATGTGTCTGCCCCCTACCCTGTGTTCTATCGTCGCCTCCTTCTCCCCCAAACCCTCCCATCCCACCTCCACAGGTAACCAACAATGAAAAAAAAATTTTTTTTCCCATTTAGTATGGGTATCTTAAGCTTTTATAATAAAAGCTTAAGATACTTTTGTGACTGACTAATTTCACTCAGCATAATGTCCTCAAAGTTCATCCATGTTATATGGTGGCTTAAAGCTTCCTTGTTATTCTTCAAGGTAGCATAATATTCCATTGTGTATATGTACCAGTGCTTGTTTATCCATTCTTCCATTGATAGGCATTTAGGCTGTCTCCATATTTTTGCTATTGTGAATAGTGCTGCATTGATGTGCATATATTTACTCATATTATGCCTCGTATTTCTTGTGGATATATACCAAGTAGGTAATTGCTGGATTCTATGGTTTTTCTATTTCTAACTTTCTGAATAAGCGCCATACTATTTTCCAGAGTAGTTGGACCATTATACACTCCCACCAGGAATGCAGGAGGGTCCCAGTCTCTCCACATCCTAACCAGCATTTATTATCCTCTGCAATTTTGAACTTCGCTGTTATTGCTGGTGTGAGATGATATATCATTGTTTTGATTTGCATCTCACTAAAGGCTAATGGTCATGAACATTTCTTCATATTTTTTTTTGGCTACACAAATGCCTTCTTTAGTGAAGTGTCTGTTCATGTCCTGTGCCCATTTTTTATTTGGGTTACTTGTCTTTTTCTTGTAGAGGTGTTGCAGTTTCCTATAGATTTTAGAAATCTGTCCCTTGTCTGGTATGTAATTGCAAAAGATTCTGGTACTTTTTATCAAGTTTCAGAATTCAAAATTTTGCTGTTGACAGTATTCCACTGCTATTAACAAAGTTTTCAATGACTAAATATTCAGAAGTTGTTGTTGTTGTTGTTAAGTG
>NW_006408758.1:2605665-2606829 GCF_000296735.1 Chrysochloris asiatica
TTGCCACACATCAATATTAGTTATCCCTGAAATTTTATACATTCTATTTACTTGGGCTATCTAGTATCTCTCACTTGCTATTATTGATTAGTATCTCTGGGAAAGACATCAAGGAAATATAACCAACACTTAGAAAATAACAGAGTGATAGTGGAAAACCAAATGCTTCAAATTACCATGATGAAGTAGAAATACTTCAACACCTTCTGTTTTATTTCTTTAACATTATCATTTATTTATCTTATAGCAATTCTCTACTTCTCTAGTCTAAGGAGCTCTGGTAGCGTAGTGGTTACAAATCGGGCTGCAAACTGGAAGGTCAGCAGTTAGAAACTACCAGCTGTTCCACGGGAGAAAGATGAGACTTTCTGCTCCCGTAAAGATTTACAGCCTCGGAAACCCTGTACAGGGTCGCTGTGAGTCGGAACCAACTTGATGGCACTTAACAACAATAACAACTAGATAGTCTGGTCCTTAATGATAGAGACAGAGAGGCATCTGAGAGTGATGCATTCCAGTCAACACTTACAAGGGCTCCATAAATGTCTGCTGAATAGTTCCAGAAAAAAAATATTGGACTTTCAATGAAGACCAGTTGTTGCTGAGTTCCATTCTTATTCATGGTGACCCCATGAAACAGTGGCTCTCAAAATTATACATGGTGGTGATTGAGAAGATTACAATCTCTATTTCTGTGATCTATAAATTACTTTGAATTCATGATTTATATTTTTAAATTGACATTTTTAGCATATATATATTTATATAGTCACACAGTCACACACATTTTTAATGGCTTTGTGCCTTTAGCATCTAATATGGCAGTTGTCAAAATGAATTACAATGCAGAAACATCTATATTCAAGGTATTAGTGAGATTAAATGGATTAGTATTAGCCATTTTGAATCTAACAAATTGTTTACTATGCCGAAAATGACAAGTTGAAGAGGAATGTCATCTCATATCTCATCAAAAAGACATGTCATAATCTGACATAAAAGAATACTGTATACATGGACCTCACCAGATGGAATACAAAGAAATCAAATTGACTGCTTCTGTGGGAAGAAACAACAGAAAAACTCCATATCATCTGCTAAGACAAGACCAGTGCCCAACTGGTCAAAGATGATCAATTTCTCATATGCAAGTTCAGACTGAAG
>NW_006408758.1:2609486-2614207 GCF_000296735.1 Chrysochloris asiatica
AAGGAAGACCATAGAAGAATTGATGCATTTGAGTTGTTATCTTGGAGATTATTGAAAGTACCATGGGCTGCCAAAAATAACAAAGAGATCTGTATTGGATGACATACAGTTAGAGTGCTCCATAGAGGCCAGGATGGCCAAACTTCGTTTCTCATACTTTGGACATATTGTCATGAGGGACCAGTCACTGGAGAGGAATATCATGCTTGGTAAGGTAGAGGATGAGAGAAAAAGAGGAAGAGCCCCAACGAGATGAATTTCCAAAGTGGCAGTGTCAATGGGCTCAAGCGTGGCAACAATTGTGAGGTTGGCCTAGGACCAGGCAGTATTTTGTTCTGTTGTGCATAGGGTCGCTATGAGTTGGTACTAACTCGATGGCACCTAACAACAACATGATAGGCAAAATATTGAATTATGCAGAAAGCATGAAAATAACACTTAAGGAATACAGAGAGTCACTGTACCAAAAATAAATGATTGATGTTCAACCATTACAAAACGTATCATATGATCAAGAGTCAATGATACTGAAGGAAGAAGTCCAAGGTCCATGGAAGATGTTGGTAAAGAATAAGGGTCCATGAATTAATGGAATACAAATTTAAATGTTTCATCACTGATTTAGCTCTGGAGACTGTCATCTATGCAAAGAAATTTTTAAGACAGCTACCCGGCCAACGCTTTAGAAGCGATCCATATTTGTGCCCATTCCAAAGAGATCTGACCTAACAGGATGTGGAAATTATTGGACAATATCATTGACATAACATGTAAGTAAATTTTTACTAAAGAAAATTAAAAAACGGTTGCAGCAGTTCATTGCCAGGGAACTATCAGAGTTTTCAAGGCAGATTCAGACAAGGATGTGAAATGAGGGATATCACTGCTCACATCAGATGGATTTTGACTAAAAATACTTGAAAGACGTTTACCTTTGCTTTATGGACTATAAAAAGTTTTCAACTATGTTGAGCATTATGACATAAGGAAAACGTTGCTGAGAATAAATATCCCAGTACACTTACTTGTGCTCATGAGGAACCTGAACATATACCATGAAGCATTCATTCTAACAGAATAATGGAACTCTGAATGGTTAAAAATCAGGAAAGGTGTGAGCCAGGGTTGTATTATTTCACTATGTTTATCAATCTATATACTGAGCAAATAATGAGAGAAGCTGGATTACATGAAAAAGAACCAGACATCATGATTGGAAGAATACTGATTAACAACATGTGATATGGAGATGATACAACCTTGTTTGCTGAAAATAACTAAAAATACTTACTGATGAAGATCAAAGACCACAGATTTCAGTATGGGCTGCACCTTAATGTAAAGAAAACAAAAACCCTCTCTGTAAATAACATCATGACAAATGGAGAAAAGATTAAAGTTGTCAAAGACTTCATTTTGCTGGGATCCACTATTAACACTCATGGAAGCAGGAGTCAAGAAATCAAACGACGTATTTTGTTAAGCAAATCTTCTGGACAAGACCTCCTTAAAGAGCAAAAATAGCAGATTGACAAATAAGGTGCACCTGACCTAATCCATGATATTCTCAGTTGCTTCATATGCATGTGAAAGTTACAGAATGAATATCAAAGACCATAGAAGAATTGATGAATTTGAGTAATAGCATTGGAGAAGAAAATGTCTCCCCGAAGAGCAAACAAACCTGTGTTTTGTTTGCTCAACCAGAATACTCCTTAAAAGCCAAGATAGTCAGACTTTGTCTTTCATACTTCAAAGATATTATCACGAGGTCCAATCCCTGGAGAAAGACATCATTCTTGGTAAAGTGGAGGGTGAGTGAAAAAGAAGAAGATCCTCAATGAGATGGATTGGCACAGTGGCAGCAGCAATGGCTTTAAATGTAGCAATAATTGTGATGGTTCCGGACCAGGCAGCATTGTTCTGTTGTGCATAAATATCTGAGTCAGAACTGATTTGATGGCACCTAACAACAACATGTACAATTCAGGAATGGATCCATGTTTTGTAGGTTCTGAAGCTTATAAAAATGTTGTTCATTAGAAAAAAAACTATACTACCTTGATTTTAAGGAATTCTGGTAGCATGGTGGTTACAAGTCAGGCTGCCAACCTCAAGGTCAGTAATTCAAAACTACCAGCTATTCTGTGAGAGAAAGATAAGGTTTACTGTTACTGTAAAGATGTTTACAGCCTTGGAAACCATAAACAGGGTTGCTATGAGTCAGAACCAACTCCACGGCACACAACCACCATCTTTATTGTATTTTACTTTGCTTGCATATTTCTTACTTCTTCATATGACAGGGATTAAACAATATCATTTTCTATAGAGACCATGAAAAGATAATTAGGTCTTCTTTATAGGACAATGCCTAAGGAGCCAAGTTGGGTTGTTAATTGCAAGGTCAACAGTTTTAATATACCTGCCACTTCATTGGAGAAAGGTGAGACTTTCTGTTCCTGCAAAGATTTATAGTCTCAGAAACCCTATACAGAGTCTCTATAAGTCTGGACTGACTCCACAGCACAGCACCACCACCACCACCATAGGATGATGACTAATATATAAAATGGTTGCCATCAATTCATTTCTGACCCATGATTACAGGGTACAACAGGGTTTCCAAGCAGACTGTCACATCTTATGAAGCTTCTGTTGGGTTATAACCTCCAGTCTTTCAGGTGAGCACTTAGCTACTACATCACAAGGACTACCTGCCTGAGGATTTTTATTGTTCATTGTAAAAAAACTTCTCTCAGAATCACAGCTCATTATTGTTGATGACACATAAAATTTGGGGATTATTTTCTAGTTTGAGAAACCTTTGTCTACTTTATTTCATATATGAGTTACAAGGTTTGAAGAATTCTCTAGAGATTTACTTCTGGGAACATATACTTCAAGTACTTTATTCCCTGTTTCATATGCTCTTCTGGCATCAGGAACTACAGAGCCATGTCATTTTATGATACAAGTTATTCTGAATTTTTATATCACAGCACTGGGCGAAACAGCAAAGTGGGCTAAGGAAGAATATTGGAAAGTGTACCTTCACTGAAATAGTAATTGCTATTGTTATTGTTGTTGTTATTGTATGCTGTTGAGTGGGTTCCAACTCATAGTGACATTGTATAGGGTTTCCATGGAGAGACTAGTGGGTTTGAACCACTGAACTTGTGGTTAGCAATTCAGCGCTTATCCTACAATAGCATACAAGGGTAGATACAAATTAATCCAAGGAAACAAACATACCATCTAAATTCAGATTGTCTTAGCTAGATCTGAAACATGCTCAGGGTTACTCCAATTTACCTGACATATAGCTGATGGAGGAAGAATCTGAATGGAAAGAGAATTATCTTAGCTAATTGTTGAACAATATCTTATTTGATATTTTACATAAATATATGAACAAGTGAAGACATTTAAAGGATGTTCCTCAAGGTTTGAAATGAGTGATGCATGGGAAAGTCACAAAAACCCAAGTTTATAGCTCCACAGTACATCCACCTCTGGTGCTAGTGACTGCTTTTTAAAGCAGTTTATAAATAATTAATTTAGGGTCCCTGGTAGTGTATCCATTATGCATTGACTGCTCAACCCCAAGATTATCAGTTTGAATCTACCTACCAGCCACTCCTCTGGAGAAAGATGAGACTTTCTAATCCCAAAAGGAGTTACTGCTTCAGAAACCCTGCATGAGGTTACTTTGAGTCAGAACTGACTTGACAGCACACAGTCACAACTAACCAAATATTAAACTGGAAATGCTATACCTCTGTAGGATAAGTACTGGACTGCAAACCACAAGGTCAGTGGTTCAAGTCCATCAGTTGCTTCTCCAGAGAATGGTGAGGTTTTTCACTCCTGCAAAGATATAGTCTCATAAAACCAATACACGTCTCTATTGTAGGAGCTGACTCCATGACACCTAACAATTATAATTTATAAGATAAATGAATCAGTATATTAAAATTTCTACCACTATACTGGACACTATTTTTTGTTATCATAATTTTATAAGTGAGGAAAAGTTAGGCATGCTGAGCTTTTGAAGCATTCCTAACTTCATAATTAATGATAAGCCAAATAGGCATATGAATTTAGACTATCTGTCTTTAGAACTAGAGATATCATCTGTGTTTTTCATTGCAATGCTTGCATTGATATTAAATATTTAATTTCTTTTTAATGTCTCCTTAAAATTGAGCCTCTAGAAATAATATGTATTGTTTATCCAATGAAGTCATCAATTAACTTTGGTACACTACTATGCATACAAATAAGTGCCTAAATTTTATTTTAAGAAGCATGAACCAAACACATGGCATTATTTGTCTTATATTTATCATAAATAAACACAAAATGTATTTCTTCTAGTCATACACAGAACCAACAAATCTGACATCTAATGCTATTTAATAGGGTGCTAAAATATTACTGATGTATGCTGTGAGTTCATGTGCTGGAGTTCTGGTGTGGCACTGTGGGTTAAGGCACTGAACTGCAAGTCAGTGTTAACTACAAGGTTGGCAGGTCTAGCTCACCAGCTGTTCCTCAGAAACCTTATACAGGGTCACTGTGAGTCAGAACCAACTCAATGGCAACTTAAAAGCAACAGCAACAACAGATTACTGATCTAGCCTTATATTATTTGTCATTTGTCATACTGTGGTGACTGTGATTCTGTGACTGTGGTGACTGTGTATGTTGTGACT
>NW_006408758.1:2619464-2627018 GCF_000296735.1 Chrysochloris asiatica
GTAGTGAGGTTGGCCCAGGATCGAACATTGTTTCATTCTGCTGTGCATGGGGTCACTATGAGTCGGTTCCGACTCGATGGAACCTGACAACAACAACAACAACAACATCTCCTTATTACACCTACCAGGAAGCAGTTGGTGAGTATATAGGAATACTCTACCAACAATACAAACAATATAATCACCAACTTAATACAAATACAATTCAATGTCTTGAAAGCTGCAGATAATTTCTGTTCATACTAAGAATGAAGACGGTGCATTTCAAACAAGTGATCAAGTGGCAGCAACAATGGACTCAAACATAACAACAATTGAGAGGATGGCTCAGGAGCAGCAATGTTTGGTTTTGTTGCTATGAGAACCAACTCTTTTCAACTTAATAATAACAATATAAAAATAACTGGATTTTTTTTTTTTTTAATGAATCAATTGAGTTATGGCTGTAACAGTACATTGACAGGGAACTTCCAGTTCAAGACAGATTTAGAAGAGGATGTAGAGCAAGGAATATCACGGATGACATCAGATAAATCTTGGCTGAAAGCAGAGAATACCAGAAAAAGTTTACTTGTGCTTTATTGACTACGGAAAGACTTTTGACTGTGAATCATAACAAGTTGTGAATAACATTGTGATGAATGAGTATTTCAGAACAACTAATTGTGCTCATGAGGACATAGACCAAGCGACAGTTGTTCAAACAGAACAAGGAGAAAATGAATGGTTTAAAATCAAGAATGGTGTGCTCTCACCATACTTGTTCAATTTATATGATAAGCATTAAATAATTTGCATAGCTGGATTATATAAAGAAGAATGTAGCATCAGGATTGGAGGAAGACTTATTAACAATCTGTGAAATGGAGATGACAACAACTTGGCTTGCTGAAAGTGAAGAGGAATTAAAATACTTGCTGATGAAGCTCAAAGACTACAGTTTCCAGGACGGATTGCAACTTAAAGTATAGAAAACAAAAATGCTCACAATTGGACCAGTAAATAACATGATAAATGGAAAGAAGACCAGTAAATTACATGATAAACGGAGATAATATTGAAGTTGCCAAAGGCTTCATTTCGCTTGAATCTACCATCAACACTCATGGAATCAGCAGTCAAGAAATAAAATAACATAATGCATTAGGAAAATCTTTTGTACAAGACATTTTTAAAGTGCTCAAGAGCAAAGATATCAGTTTAAAGCCCGAGGTGCGCCTAACTCAAGCTATGGTATTTTCAGTAGCATCATATGCATGTGAAAGTAGGACAATAAATAAGGAAGACTGCAGATAAATTGATGCATTTGAGTTATGGTGTTGGAGAAGAATATTGAAAATACAGTGGCCTACCAGATGAACAAAAAAATCTGGGTTGGAAGACATCCAGCTAGAATGCTCCAAAGAAGCCAGGATGGTGAGACTTTGTTTTTCATACTTTGAATATGTTATCAGGATGTCCATGAAGCAGGACATCATGGTTGATAAAGTGGAGGGTCAGTGATAGAGAAGAAGATCCTCAAGCAGATGGATTGGCATAGTGGCAGTAGCAATGAGCTCAAGAGTAACCATTGTGAGAATGGTGCAGGACCAGGCAGTGTTTCATTGTGTTGCTATGAATCAAACTGTCTTAAAAGCACCTAATTTAATAACAAGCATACTATCTTATAGTCATGCAAAATTTCATAAATATTTACAATGATCATGTCAGTGATGTCTTTTATACCAAGCCTTCTTGCTGTTTTTTGTTGTGGGACTCTGTCAAGTAGGTTCCAATTCAGTGACCCTATGCACAATAGAAGAGGTGCAGCTAGAGTGCTCCTTAGAGGCTAAGATGGCCAAACTTACTTACTTTGGACATATTGTCAGGAGGGAACAGTCGCTAGAGAAGGATATCATGCTTGGTAAGATGGAGGGTCAGAACTTTGATTTTTTTGTTCAGTTCCCTCAGCTTGAGAAATGGTGAGTGTGTACTTCAATTTTGGTTTTTAAACTCCAGGTTTTTGCACACTTTAAAATATTATTTGACTTTGTCTTCTTGAGCTGACCTTTGACATTTTTTGTTTAGCTCTTTTATATCCTCACTTCTTCCATTTGCTTTAGCTTCTCTAAGCTGGAAAGCAAGTGTCAGAGTCTCCTCTGACATTCATTTTGATATTTAACTTCTTTCTTTTCTTGTTACTTACCTTTTGCTTTCTTCTGTATGATGTTCTTGTCATCACACAACTTTTCTGGTCTTTAGGCTTTAGTGTTTAATGCATTAAATCTGTTCTTCAGATGATCTCTAAATTAAGGTTGGGTATATTAAGGTCATATTTTGACTCTCATGGACTTGTTTAAATTTTCTTAAGCTTCAGCTTGAATTTGCATATGAACAGTTGGTGGTCTGTTCCACAATCTGTCCCAGGTCTTGTTTGGGATGATGATATGTAGCTTTTCCACTGTTACTTTCCACAGGTACAGTCAATTTTATTTCTGTGTATTCCATCTCTTGAGGTTCATGTGTCTTTTATGTTGTTTTAAAAAAAGGTATTTGCAATGAAGAAATCATTGATCTTGCAAAATTATGTATCATGCGATCTCCATGATCTTATTTCTATCACCAAGACCATCCTTTAAAACTATTAATCCTTCCTTTTTGTATCCAGTCTTTGCTTTCCAATCACCAGTAATTATCTATATATCTTGATTGCATGTTTGGTCAATTTCAAACTGAAGAAGTTGGTAGAATTTCTCAATTTCATCATCACTGACTTTACTTGTTGGTGTGTAATTGTGAATAATAGCAGTATTAACTGGTATTCCATGTAGGCATATGGATATTATCCTATCGCAAACAGCATTGTACTTCAAGACAGATCTTGATATGTTCTTTTTGATAATGAATAGTACTTGTGGACCTTCAAGGAAGACCAACTGACAGCATTATTATTCAAATTACACAACAATCACTAAACCCATGATGTCTTCAGTATTAAATTTATCCAACATTCATTCAAGATGCATTGATAACTACTGGCAACTGGAATGTGAAAATTGGAAACATAGAGGAAGGATCTGTGTTGGTCAATATGACCTAGGTGACAGAAACAATGCTGGAGATAGTATGATAGAATTTTGAAGCACCAATGAATTTATTCATTGCATATACATTTTTCAATGGCAAAACTAGATGGAATCAAATTGACCACATCTGTGGATAGACGATGGAGAAGCTCAAAATCATCAGCTAAAAACTATGCAAAATGCCAACTTGGAACATACAATCAATTTTGCTCATATGCAAGTTCAGGCTGAAGCTGAAGAAAATTAAAACAAGTACACAAGAATCAAAAAATGACCTTTAGTACACCCCACCTGAATTTAGAGAAAATCACATGAACTTTTTTGATATGTTAACTACTAGTACAAGAAGAGTTATGGGATGACATCAAGAACATCATTCAAGAAGAAAGCAAAAGGTCATTGAAAAGACAGGGAAGAAAGAAAAGACCAAAATGGACATCATAAGAGACTCAAACATTTGCTCTTTAGTGTTAGAAGCATCTGGAAGAAGTGAGGTAAAAGATCTGAACAGAAAATTTCAAAGGACAGGGTGATATGACAAAATAAAGTATTATAATGCACTGTGCAAAGACCAGCAGTTAGAAAACTAAAAGGGAAGAACATGCTTAGTATTTCTCAAGATGAAAGAACCAAAGAAAAAATTCAAGCCTTGGGTTACAATATTGAAGGATTTTATGAACAAAATATTAAATAATACAGAAAGCATCAAAAAAAGATGGGTACAATGCACATAGCCACTGCACTAAAAAGCATGGATGAAGAAGCAGTTGTTCTGAAGGAAGAAGTGCAAGCAGAACTTAAGGCATTGGTGATAAAGCTCCAGGAAGTGACATAATACAAATTGAATACTTGCAACAGACTGGTGCACTGCTGAAGGTGCTCACTGGTTTGCTGTCCAACCAATTGGAAAAGAGTCATATTTATGCCCATTCCAAAGAAAGGTGACCTAATAGAATGTAGAAATCATTAAACAATATAATTAAATCATATGCAATAAAAATTTCCTGAAGATGATTAAAAAATGATTGCAGCAGTACATAGATAGCCAGCTGCCAGAAATTCAAGAGCGATTCAGCAGAGAACTGAGAACTAGGAACATCATTGCTGATGTCATTTTGCTCTTGGCTGAAAGCAAAGAATACCAGAAAGATATTTACTTGCGTTTTATTGACTATGCAAAGGCATTTGACCTTGTGGATCATAACAATCTATGGGCAACACTGGGAAGACTGGGTATTCCAGAACACTTAATTGTGCTGATGTTGTTGTTTTTGTTGTTGTTATGTGCTGTGGAGTCTCCTAGCGACCCTATACAGGGTTTCTGAGGCTGTAAATCTTTACGGGAGCAGAAAGTCTCATCTTTCTCCCGCGTAACAGCTGGTAGTTTCGAACTGCTGACCCTGAGGTTAGCAGCCCAATTCGTAACCACTATACTGCCAGAGCTCCTTAATTGTGCTGATGAAGGATCTTTATATAGAACATTAGGCAGTCTTTTGAACAGAATAAGAGGATACTGAATATTAATAATTAATATTCCATATTAAGAGTTAAAATATGGAAAGCTGTGTGTCAGGGTTCTATCCTTTCACCATACTTATTCAACCTGTATGCTGAGAAAATTATCCCAAAAAACTGGATTATATGAAGTATAACATGGCATCAGCATTGGAGGAAGACTCATTAATAACCTTCAATATACAAATGATACAACCTTGCTTGCTGGAGCAAAGAAGATTTAAAAATTCTAAAGATGAAAATCAAAGATAATAGCCTTCAATATGAATTGCACATCAATGTGATACATCCTCACAAGTGGACACCATGATAAATGGGAAAAAGATTGAAATTATTAAAGACTTCATTTTTTGGATCCACAATTAACACTCATGCAAGCAGCTGTCAAGAAATCAAACAACATACTACATTAAGCACTTCTGTTGCAAATGATCTTAGTAAAATGTTGAAGAGCAAAGGTATCAGTTTGAGGACTAAGGTGCTTCTGACCCATGCCATAATATTTTATTTGTTTAAAAAATGCAATATTAATAAGGAAGATCAAAAAAGAATTGATGTATTTGAATTATGATGTTGGTGAATAATATTGAAAATACCATGGACTGCCAGAAGAACAAACAAATCTGTCTTGGAAGAAGTACAGCCAGAGTCCTCCTTAGAAATCAGGATGGTGAGACTTGACTTTTACTTCTGCAGACATTTTGTCAGGAGTGATCATTCCCTGGAGAATCACATCTTGCTTGGTAAAGTGGAAGATCATTAAAAAAGAGAAATGCCCCCAATGACATAAACTGGCACAGTGACAAGAACAATGGATTCAAATGTAACAGTTGTAAGGATGGCACAGGACAAGGCAGTGTTTTCCCCCAAGACACATACACACACATTGTGCATAGGGTGGCTATGAATTGGAATCCACCTAAAGATACTTAACAAAAGCATTCCTCACACCAAACCTACAAGGTAGAACATTTTCTAGATAATGAAAGTCAGATGAAGACAAATTAAGTTTCTTTTTTCAGTTAATAAATGGCAGGAGTATAATTAAAACATAGATCTGTTGATTCCAAACTCACCCTTCTTTAACTGTATAAAGCTGACTCCTTGGATTTCCCTACCTTCCCCAACCCCAGCCTCATATCCAAGTATTGAGCAGGCCAACCAAAATGCCATTTCTTTCTTGGTCTTGACTAGTTTATAAAATAAAGTAGACTGAAAGCTACAGGCCTCTCAGACATTAAGAGTTACATAAACCACAAACCATATTTAATCATGATAAATATGGGTAATATATTTCTTGGTTATGCTTTCATTTATTTAGTATTTATTAGTCATTCTTCAGTCTATCAGTCTGGAGAGCTGGAAACCTCAATATTATTTGACTTGCCAAGGCATTTTAGCATACATTTGTAGTTTACAGTTCAGAATCTACTTCAGAAATAAAAAAAAATCAAGTGCCAATATGAAATTGTATACCTACTGTAGGATGATCACTTGACCACAAGGTCTGTCTGAACCTCAGGTCAGCAGTTCAACCTCACCAGCTGCTCCTCAGAAACCTTATACTGGGTCACTATGAGTCTGAACTGACTTGATGGCACTTAGCAACAACAACAACATTGAAATAAATACAATCTTGAATTACTCAGAGTCTCCAAATTCACAAAAGTTTATTTGTAGTGATGTCCAAAGCCCAGATCTTAAATGTTTTACAGGTTTGTTTCATTTTAAGGATTACTAAAAAATAAAGCATTGACAAAAGTGTTCATCTCACCTCTTTTCAGGAGACTTGTCTTGGATTAAGATGAGAGAATATTGACTAGTTTTAAGGGTATTGTCTTATAATTTTTATATATGAACAAATCTGGAATTACACTATTTCTTAATAATTTATTATTGACGCATCCATTACTCATATAAATCTGTTGCAAAAGACTTATTTAAAGCATTGTAAAGCAAAGATGTCAGTTTGTTACCTAAGGTGTGCCTGTCCCTAGCCATGGCATTTTCAATAACCACATATGCATGTGAAAGTTAGTGAATAAGGAAGACCGTAGAATAAAAGCTTTTGAGCTTTTGAGTTATGGTGTTGGAGGAGAATATTGAAAGTACCACGGACTGCCAAAAGAACAAACAGATCCATGGGAAGAAATACATCCAGAATGCTCTTTGAAAGCCAGGTTGTGCAGACTTCATCTCTCATACTTTGGACATATTATCATGAAGGGACAGTCCCTGGGGAAGGATTTCATGTTTAGTAAAGAGAGGGTCAGAGAAAAAGAGGAAGAACCCTAACAAAATGGATTGGCATAGTGGCAGCAGCAATGGACTCAGGTGTAGCAACCATTGTGAGGATGGCCCAAGACCAGGAAATGTTTTCTTCTGTTGTGCATAGGATCTCTATGAGTCAGTACTGACTACATCACACCTAACAACAACAATCTATAATCATCCTTGAAGTTCACTGATCAAGATGAACTTCAAACTGCTTATTTCAACACTCTGGGATCTTGCTTACAGAGTTCATCTGTAAAAGCCATAGATATGTGTGTACACATTCGGCCTATCAGTTTCATCCCATTATTTTAGTCTGAATTTTTTTAGTTGATCCTATTTCCTGATAGCTTCTACTTCTTTCCCATTTTTCTCTTTAGCTCTGATTTCTTTCTCCAACTGTTGAGATCTTTTGAGTTCTTAGAAAGAGCCTTGCAAAAACCATCTGGGGACCATGTCTGACTTCCTATGACTCTATGAGGGGGAAACAGAATCAAACTCAAAATCCACCTAAGACCAACTTTGAAGCAGAGGTTAGACATGCTTTTACCCTACAACTTTTTTACCCTCTTCTGACACTATTCCTCTCACAACACTCTCTGCTTTACAGTTGAGTTCAGTAATCCATTACAATGGCTACACAAAACTCATGACAATACTAATGATTATGGGGTTTACTAGGGAAACAAATAGGGTACAA
>NW_006408758.1:2627584-2628697 GCF_000296735.1 Chrysochloris asiatica
AATTACTTAGTAAGAATTAAGAAGGCTTTGAGTAGAAAAGCCATATCAAGTAAATTCAAAGAACCACAATCCTCTAAGTCCAAAAATGCTTACTATTTAATGTAAATCACTTCATTTTTAAGTTTGTTTCGCGTCTCCATATCATGTTCTATTCTCTCTCATTGAACTATCCACTTGAGTAAATATAGCATATCCATAAGACAGAAAACATTGTTGTGGTAAAATGTGCATTTGTTGATGTTGTTGTTAAGTGCCATTAAGTTACTTCAATGCCAAGGATTGGCTGGTGAGTTTGACACCCCAACCTTGTGGTTCAAACTGACCTTGCAGTCCAGTGCATGAATTTATGAAACTAGAATACGTGTCTTCTATTCCGATATGCATTTATCTAGTACAGGGATCTACAAAATTTTCTGTAAAGGTCCAGACAACAAATAAAAAAGCTTCGAAGGCCCCAGGTGCTTTTTGTAGTGACTATCTATTATGTTGCTATAAGAGGGGAGCATCTCAAGAGACTGTGTTAATGAATATGGCTGTGTCACAATAAAACTTTATTTGTGGACACTAAGATTTGAATTTTAGACAATTTTTATTTCCACAGAATATTATTTTTATTTTGATAATTTTCCAACCACTTAAAAATTTCTTAAATGTGTAAAAAATTATTTTGTGTTGTTAAAAAAATATGTGACAGTACAGATTTGGCCTGAATACTACTTTGTCAGTTCCTGTTCCAGTTCAACAAGTTAGGTCCTATACACAAGTGCCTTGTTTAAGCCTTTAAGTCCTATTGCTTAAATACTTGAATTTAAATAGTGGTCTAATTCTGCTAGTAAACTTTATATTTACATTCAATCACTGCAGTATATTCTAATTATGGATTTTTTGTTGTTGTTAAGTGACATCGAGCCGATTCCAACCCATAGCGACCCTGTATAGGATTTCAAAGGAGAAGCTGGTTTGTTGTTGTTTTTGTTAGGTGCCATTGAGTCAGTACCGACCCACAGCGATCTTATGCACAGCAGTATGAAACACTGCCTGATCCTGGGCCAACCTCACTACTGTTGCCACCCTTGAGTCCACTGATGCTGCCACTTTGCCAATCCATCTCAT
>NW_006408758.1:2629572-2636534 GCF_000296735.1 Chrysochloris asiatica
AAGCCTTTGTATAGTCAATTAAGCACAGGTAAACATCTTTCTGACATTCTCTGTTTTCAGCCAATATCCATGGGACATCAGCAATGATATCCCTCATTCCACTGCCTCTTCTGAATCCAACTTGAACCTCTGGAAGTTCTCTGTCAATAAAGCTTGTAGCCATTTCTGTATTACCTTTAGTAAAACTTTACTTGCATGGGATATTAGAGATATTGGTCTTTAGTTCTAAATTCCCTATTAGTACCAAACCACTGACCTTATGTTAACAATGATGAGCACCGTGCTAATCACTTATTCTTATGGGGTTAACTTGGAACTCTTCTCATTTCCATAAGTAATTCAATTCTTTAAGAAATTGTGGGTTGTGTGGATGTGTATTTCAAAGAGTAGATAGGACATTATTTTCTATTTTAACATATCTTAAAGAAATTCTTATTGTTATTATTTTACTTTGTTTTCTCAATGTAATAGATTTATTCATGTAGAGCTGGATTATTTTGTTTTATGGCTCATAAATATAGTCTTAAATAGACATTTTCTTCAACTTTGTAACTCTGACTTTATTGTCATCTTAATCATTATTCTTTGACTTTATAATATCGAACAACCTTGATTGACTTTTGTTGTTTTGTATCACCCTTCAAAATTAGAAGTAAAGAACATTTAGAATTTTCTGTACAAGTTCTTTCAAGAAAAACTTGAAATATAAGCAAGAAATACTAGGATTATGTTTATTTTGTCAAAATCCCTAGCAGTCTTTGTTTTTATCCCAGGGTAGAGAACTTTACTTCAGGGTTCACATTTTAATTCCAATCTTACATAAGCCTTCCAAATTCTATCTATTATCCATCTTTTGTGATCCCCTGAATGATACAAACAATTAATACACTCAGTTGCTATTAGAAAGGTTAAAGATTCAAGTCCACCCAAAGATGACTCAGAAGGAAGGTATGGTAGATACTTCTTAAAGTCAGCAATTGAAAATCATATGGATCACAGTTCTAGTGTGACACACAGGGGTGGTTATGAGTCAGAATTGACTCCATAGCAATTGATTCTATGACTCCTGGATTCATGTAGCCAGAGAATTTTATTGTTTGAATGATAAAGATACTTCCAATAAAATTAAATTTATAGTCATAATTCCTTCTTATATGTATATACAACCATCTCCACCTCAATTATTTTTCATTTAAATATATCCCTTTCTTCCCATACTATTCTAGTCTATGTGCTTTGTTTCCTTTTCTTTCCTGTTTTAGCTTTATTACATGTACCTACCTACTTAGCAGAGCCCTGGTGTGGCGTTGTGGGTTAATGTGCCAGACTGTAAAACCATTTGAACTGCAAGGTCGGTGGTTCAAGTTCACCAACGGCTCCTCAGAAACTCTATACAGGGTCACTATGGGTTGGAAATGACTCGACGGCACTTAATAACAACAACATACTTAGCATCTTGTGGCAAGTCTTTCCTCTCTTTCCACTTCTCTCACTTATTCTTTCTTTACATGGTACCAGAGTTTTCATAACGAAAGAAATAGATGGGACAAGGTGGAACATTTGATGGGGAAGAAATGAAGGAACAAAGATAACATTATCTGTGAGGATGCGACTTCATTGTATGCAAGGTGCAGGTTCATTCTTTCTAACAATGATAAGAACCCGATAGCATAAACATATATTTGTAGTCTTCAATTGGAGTCCTGGTGTGGTGCCATAGAATAATATACTAGACAGTAAGGTTAGCGGTTCATACCCACCAGATTCTCCTCAAAAACCCTATAGAGAGTTGCTACTCGACGGCAACAACAAAGTCTTCAATTATGTTTTCTTCCACATAACTCCCTCACCATATTATATATATATGAGTGATTAGTGTTTTTTCAGTTGGAGAGAGAACATCATGTGAAAACATATCATGTGAATAAATTTTAAATGTCTGTCTTCCTTTTAAAGGAGCTCTGGTAGCGTTGTGGTTATGAGTCTGCTGCTAACCTCAAGGTCAGCAGTTTGAAACTACCAGTTGTTCTTTGGAAGAAAGATGAGGCGTTCTGGTCCTGTAAAGACTTACAGCCTCAGAAACCGTATAAAGGCCACTATGAGTCGGAATCACTTCACAGCATACCACCACCACCATTTCTTTGTAAAATAGAAAAGTTTTTGATTCATGAGAACTAGAATGAATCTAAAGTTAATAATCAGCAAAAAGTAAATGAAACAAAAAGTTGCAACAACTAAGAGTGTGGGAGAACTTAGAGAAATGATTTAAATTGACAACCCAGACCTTATAACACTTACTTTACACTTAATGTTTGCAGCAAGTTTTGGCTTCAAATTTTAAAGGTCTATAAATACCAATCAACTTGTGGGTAAAACATGCACCAATACCTCTAGCATTTGATACCTTAAAATGAGTGTTTAATCTAGTATTTTATTCTTGAAATCTAGTATTTCACTATAGACACATTTTATGAGGCTGCAAAAATGTCCTTGTGTTAGTCATTATAGATGCTAGTTTGCAAGTACTCTTGTACATTACCCCATTGTAAATGTCTCATGGGTTAATGGAATTCAGTATTTATACATTCTCTCCCTGCCCATTCTAACCTGAGGCTATTTCACCATTTTGACCAACAAACCCATTCTCCTAAAACAATCAATCTATTCTCAACCAGTAACAATTCTTGATCCACAGAGTGAATTGACTAAAGTTTTATCTAGTGCCTCTGTTTTACATCTCAGCAAGCTAGAATATATGGTTGTTCTCCACTTTTGCTCTTTCTTTCCTAGACAAACATTTTCTTTAAAAAGGCAGGTTGTCTTGGTAAGGTCAGAGGGAGCTGTTTCTCTCTCCAGGGGTTATAAGACAAACACTTCCTTTAGAGTACTTCTCTCCATGCATTTTTTAACTTCTCACTATGACTTTATTGAAGTTTTTATTGTTAATTTCCATTGAGTTTGCATCTGACTCTCGGTAAGCTCATGCACAACAGAAAAATACAACTCGGTCTTGCATCTTGCCATAATTATTTGCATATCCATGCACAATGATCCTTAAATTTTTATTGACTGATTTTCGTAAGTAGATCACTAGGCTGTTCGTCTCAGTCTGTTTTTGTTAGGAAGCTCCGCTGAAGCCAGTTCAGCATAATTAAGACACATAAACATCCACTGTGTAAGAAATGAACTCTAATGTCATGTAAAAGACACTCGGTGAGACTAAATCACCTTGGCAAAGCAAAAATTTACTCTTGCAAGAGGGGGCATGTGCATAGCCCTACATAGAGGAGCAGGCCAGAGAGAGCACACTGAGTGGGGAGTCCACTTGGGTTTCTAATCCCTGACACGAATTTTAAGGCTGTGTCTCACCCCATTGGCTAGGACTTTGACTGCACAATCTTTTCCCTTACCCGGTTGGCTAGTTCAAATTTCTAAGGCATGCATTCCTTTTTTAAGAAAGGAAAAAGAAAGATCTTAAAGTCTTTACTCACTTCAGGAAGTAGTCAAAGAAAAAGAGATACCATAAAGTCTTTACTTCAGGAAATAAAGAAAAAAAAAGAAAGGTTACCTGCATACAATAAACAGGATTATAACAAATATATATATGCACCCCCCCCCCCCTCAACTGGCATTGGCTTCGCATGGGGTTGTTGAATCAGGATATCCCATATGAAAAGTAAAAATTTTATCACTGAACCATCCTTGCAGTATGACTGTATTGTTCTTGTTAAATGCCTTCTAGTAGGTTCCTACTCATAGCAACACCGTAAAGGGCTTCCAAGGTGGTGAATCTTTGTGAAACAGAACATGTCTCCTGTGATTTTATTGTTGTTGTTAACTGTTGTCAAGTCGCTTGTGACTCATTGTGACTCACCCTTGATAGGGTTTCCAAGGAGAAGGCTGGTGGGTTTGAATCACTGATTTTTCTGTTAGTAATCCAAGGCTTATCCTAGAGTGCCACAAGTGGATAGTATTTAGTCAAAATAAAGTAAATGGTGTTTAAAGATGTGCTCCTTTGATCAAATGTAGTGCAATAATTGGACTCCTGGTGTGGTGCTGTAGGATAAGCACTGGACTGCAAAATTCAAGGTTGGTGGTTCAAACCCACTAATTGCATCCTGGAAATCTTATACAGCTTCACTATGAGTCAGAAATGACATGAATGCACATAACAACAATAAGAGTGCACTAGTAGTTGAAGGATCCTGGAACCTTTACTGTTAGTTTAATGCTGTTCCATGCCCATGCTAAGCATGAGTAATAACTTGATTCATGAACTTGGCCTAGTTCCTTAACTCTAATTTTCTATTTACTGACTTGCTAAATAAAGACAACAGTATTATTTCCTTCCCATTTCACACAAGATCAAATTGATTCTAAAATGATAATATGTAAACATCATTAAATGTAAATTATTTGCACTGTGATCATTTAAACATTTCTGACTTATTCTTAACTCACCCTTCTGCTTTTTATCCACAGAATTACTACTTCTTTTTTATGTCTCTATGTCTTAAAATAAGTGAGAAAAAAGGTTTCTTACACATACTAAGGAAATAAAAGTCTTACATTTTGAATTTGATTTGAAAGCATCAGAGCAAATAAACTCCAAAGATCTTAAAAGTTCCAAGAAACCTCCCTCAGGATCTTTATGAAGTCTTTATAGTCCCTCTAAAATAAAATGTATTTTATACTGGACTCTAGACTTTCATTTGAACATTTTGACTAAATAATTGTTAGTCTTCAATTATACTTGGAACTAGAAATAAAATGATGAATAAGTCCACATCTCAACATATTTACCATTTGACAGGAGACAAACAAATACAATTACAAAAGAATTTACTAAATGCTAAAATTGAATGCTGTATTAAGCATACAATGGGATTCTTTCAGTCTAGAGTATGTGGTATGGAATAGAGGGAAGGACAACAGAAAAGGGCAGTGGGGTAGGTGTTGGGAGGAACAATGGAGAGTACATCAAAGAAGAGGCGTCTTATGCCTTGCTCAAAGCATTGTTCAAAAAACTGGTTTTAAAAAATGAATGATTGGATGTTATATACTGATTAAGGTAAATAATCATGAATTCTATTGCACATTTAAACAGGAATAAAAGGTTATTGTGATTAGGAGGAAATAAACATGGGATTTCAGACTATTGAAAATTGTGACAAATTATAAAATCCTAGGGTTCTAAACTCTCAGATAAACTATGATGATGTACTTGTCCTTAGAGGGATAATTTTTTCGCCCTGATATAATGCTGTTTTTTTTTTTTATTTAATAGCTTTACCTTCTTGATCTACAAACTTGCTTAGACTTCACAAGTTGAGCATATAAATCCTTGTGCTACATAGTCTCAGTTTATCCCCAAATCTTCAGATTCCTGAGTTTCCATTTGAATCAATAGCAACAGTTTATGGAATCACTCCCTGCCCTCCACAACCACCTCCAACCCTCATCTCACATCTCTCTTTCTGCACCTAGCTCCCACATCTCCTCCATTCACATACCACAGTTCCTTCTCACCCTAATCTTCATTTATTTTTCTAAGGAACATTTTCATTTTTAAATTTTTATTATGAATTGAGTGAAGGTTTACAGGACAGATTATCAGTTTTACATTCAACAAATCACACTTTGTTTCCCTGCAAGGAACCATCCATGTACCACCAGTTAACAGTATTTACCTTGTACAACCCCCCCTTTTTTTTAATATACACATTGTTGTTGTTGTTGTTGTTATGTGCCGTGGAGTCAGTTCCAACTCATAGAGACCCTGTATAGGGATTGTTGTTGTTGTTGTTAAGTGCCGTCGAGTCGGTTCCGACCCATAGCGACCCCGTACAGGGTTTCCGAGGGTGTAAATCCTTACAGGAGTAGAAAGCCTCACAAGGCTGTAAATCTTTACGGGAGCAGAAAGCCTCATCTTTCTCCCATGGAACAGCTGGTAGTTTCGAACTGCTGACCTTGAAGTTCGCAGCCCGATTCGTAATCACTGTGCTACTAGAGCTCTTTTATGTACATATACAAAACAAAAATATATATTCTTTTAAATGTATAAAGAGCACATTTTGCCAACAGACACACAGCATTTCTCAATTCATAGACCTAGAGTCCTTATCTGCTCTCTCTATGCCCTTACCTCTGCCACCATCCCTTACAGGGATGTTTGAACTGCAGAAGAAACATTTTAGTTTATGTTCTTGAATCAGTATTTTCCTATGTGTTCCAGTTTGACCATTTCCCTAGGCTTAAGGAGCTCTGGTAGCGTAGTGGTTACGAATCGGGCTGCGAACCTTAAGGTCAGCAGTTCGAAACTACCAGCCGCTCCGCAGGAGAAAGATGAGGCTTTCTACTCCCGTAAAGATTTACACCCTTGGAAACCCTGTACAGGGTCACTATGGGTCGGAACCGACTCGATGGCACTTCACAACAACAACAAGCTGTAGGTGCTTTGGGCTGTAGGTATGCTCCAGGGGTATGGATACACACTCACAGATGGTAATATTGAATCTGAATTTATTATAACTCTTTTCATAATTGACAGTTTCACTTTGATATTATTGAATGTGCGTAGGAATTATCCAAAGCAGAGAAGACAAGGCCATGCTTAATCACTCACTCACTGATCTACCTATTTATTATTCTTTTACATGAAATGGAAAAAAATCCCTTTCGGAGAGAAAGAAATAATATTTCTTAGTTTATGTTGCGTTATTGTAAGTTTTATGTCAGAAAAAAGTAGCCTTTTATAGACCTTATAGAAGAAGATGATTTTAGTAAATATAGAAATCCGGTTTATCCTTTCTCCACTATTTTATTTTGTTTGTTTATTTTAAACAGAACTTATTCATATATGAGGCTTATATGACTTTAAGGAACTCTGGTAGTCTAGCGGTTACCAGTTGGATTGTTAATCTCAAGGTTAGCAGTTTGAAACTACCAGCTATTCCTCGAGA
>NW_006408758.1:2637033-2646830 GCF_000296735.1 Chrysochloris asiatica
AGAGAGAGAGAAGTTTATCAAGGAGATGGCTTTCAGAGAGAGAGAGAGAGAGAAGTTTATCAAGGAGATGGCTTTCAGTTGCAGAGTTCCATGTCACCAGCATAACAAAGACAGAGAGAGTTTTTGCAAATGTCCATTATATTGGGAGCATGCTACACACATAAGGAAGTATCCCTTTAATTAATTGGCTGTTCATAACCACTCATTATAAAGATAACTATGCCTGTATTAGGTTTCATCACCATAGGAGTAAACACTTAAGTGCTAAACCATGAGAATCTTGTCCTAGTTGAGTTGAGACAAAACCTAAACTACTACAGCTACATTGATTAGTTTCAGAAAAGAAAAATGTGTTCTTATGGGCTGGATCAATCCAAGTGCAGAGGCACTTTTTCTCTTGGGCAAGCAAAGAAGTAATACATAAGCTTAAACCTGCGATAGCACATCAGCAACATCCACAGAGAATCTGAGTGAGATAAAGTTAACAGAGGGAGGAAGCAGAGATAAAAACTTGAGAACTAAATTCTAGAGATACAGTTAGAAAGTAAGAACAAGAGAAAGAGAAGCAGAGCATGAGCGGGAGAGAGGTGAAGGAAAAAAAGAGAATAACTCCTGGATCTAGCCAAGTATATTCAGCAACCACCTCTGTTTCTATTTCCATTTTGCTTAAATTAGTTTAAGCTGGATTTCATTCACTTGCAATGTTCTTGACAAATACAACACCCAAAATCAACTTTGATTACAAAATCAAGAAAAGTAACACACCTATATCTCTTTTCCTAATAATCAAAAGCTATGTAGGGTTTTTTCCATGTTTAGACATTTAGATAAGAAAGTAAACTTTAGTGTGCATTTAATTTTCACTTTTTGGCTGCATTTTTACTCAAAATAATTTTAAAATATATTTGAATAAGTAATATATTTAAATCAGAGCACATGTTATATTTGGCATATACTTCTTGAATGGTTTTCCCATACTTTTGAATTTTATTAAGCTCTGATCGACTGTTATGATTAATGTTGGGATTAGCAATTAGTAAGTGAACAGTGAAATATGGAAAGGGAACCCTGTGCTTTAAAAAAGAATAAAGTGATGGCAATATTGAATTAAATTGCATTTCAACAATTCTTTGGGAAAATGAAAGATAGGAAAATTCTGAGAAGCAAAGAGAAGTTTCATTCAGTGCCTTCACTCTGTATGAGCTATATATATTTGTGTTTTAGTGGTGGAATGATGGATGCTTTAAGGAGAGGGAAAATAGAATTGAACAAAGACCTAGAAAAAAGTAAAGAAGCAGAAATTTAAGATCAGTCTTATGAAGATTAAATTTGTCTCAGCTTCATGGAATTAGAGATATTCAAATCAATAGACTAGGTAGTGGAGATCTTTGAACATTTCAGCCTGAAGAATAAGATTGAGAAAGAGAGTAAGGTAGAATTTATATAAACTGATATATAGCATAAGATAAGTTATAGTTTAAAAAATAGGTAGAAAGCCTCCAGTAAAAGAAACATTTTCTTGCATTTTTTTCTAGAATGTGGTCATAACAGGAATTTAGATCTTAAAATGTCCACTGCTGTTCAAAATCTTTCTGAAACTGTCAGATACATTTAGGAAATCTAGAAATGTACGTATAGATTGATATCCAAACACAAGGATTGGGTCAAAGATTCAGAACTGGTAAAGTTCTATAATAATAAGGCAGAAAATTTACCTTCGACAGTATCATAAGGAGTTGGCAAACTTTTTATTTAAAGAACTATAATGGCAAATATTGTAGATTTTGTAAACCATATATAATTTCTGTTCCCACGAACTGCTTTGCCTTTGCAACATGAACACAGTAATAGATAATACAAAAATGAAAAAAAATGTGACAGTCTTCCAGTAAAACTTTGTTTGCAAAATAAGGCAATATAATTTAGGGACTCTGGAAGAGCAGAAAAAAGTGTTTAGGAGCTGTAGCCTGCTGGGTGAAAAAAACATATAATGTTTGCTGAATTACGTGCATAAATAATATTACAATGACAAATGTCTAACTACCAATGGTTTAAAAAACGAATGACGTTTCTGATAATTCAACAGTCTGTACTTTTGAATCCAGAACACCACAGAAAATGTTCCACCATAAAGGTGTAAAGGATCTGATATCCTACGTCTCTAGGAAAGAAACTAACATCCATGAATTTCTGACTAGAAACCTGAAAGCAGCCAAACAAGAAAAGTAGTGAAATAAATACTCATGGATTCACTCTTGACCCATAAGGCTGGGGACAATCAATCACTGCCTCCCCATTTCACCTACGTGTGAAAGACATATATATAAGCTTTTATTGTGAATTATGTGGGTTTATGTGGGAGAACATCAGTTTTACATTCATCCTATCATATTTCATTTCATTGCAATGATTACAATCCCCTCCATGCATCATCAAATAACCAAAAGGTATACCCCCACATGCCTGCCCACAGCTGTCAGCACACAGCCCCTCTCCCTCCCTGAGTCCAGTGTTTGCAGCCACTCCATCTGTCCACGTCATTGTCTCTGTCTCCATTTCTGGCCTCTCTGCTTCTCTGGGTAAGGTCCTGTACTCCACTCTTCCCACTTGATGGTCTCAGGGACCTCCGCTCCTGTACTGCAAAATCAATCCCTCCCCTTCTTTTGTTAAAAACATCTGCCCATACATTTCCGACCCTCACAGTCAGTACTGATGGCAATTATTCACTATTGTACCACAAGAGTCTTATCCCCATCTCCTTTCTTTGGTCCCGTCCCAACAGATTGGAAAACATTTAGTGGAGATTCCACCTTCCCCCACCCCATCTAGAACTAGGCTCCCTATTGAAAGCTTGTAAGCCAGTCACTTCTTCTTGCCTTTGTAGCCACCCCCCCTTTTTGGGTATCCAATGTCCAAGTTGCCCATCCCTGTCAACCCTGTGTACCGAGGGGGTGGGAGTGATCCTTGCTGTAAAAATTTAATCCCTTTTTTTGAGCTACTACATCCATAATTATAGATAAATTTAATCAAATTGTAACAGGTTACTCTTTTTTTTCCCCCTCTTCTTTCTTTTCCTAGTAGAGTTCTGACCATCCATCCATTGAAGCCAGGTCAAGTGGGTACTATTTGCAAGTATGGGTATTCTTGTGCCTCTCCCCTCACTCCATATTAGCTGGACACTTCACTCTCTGCTCTAGTCCTCTGTGGCCATGTCACTGCTTACGGACCCAGGAGTCCCCGTTTTTTGCTATACTGCTGGCTAACCAGGTATCCACCCAGGATCACAGGAGTCTATTGAATGTGGTCAGACTTTGCTCCCAACTTCATTGCTGTTTTTCCCCTGCTTCCCCTTATTAGTGACCAAAGTGTTCACCAGGCAAACCACATGCCTGCTCATGTATTCCCTTGAGTCTTACTCTTGGAAGGGAGTTTGCTCTGAGGGGACCCAACCACTTGTTTTCATGGCTCCCAGGTGAACAGCTTGCTTGTTCTTGTAGTAAACAATCAGAACACCATTACTGTTTTTTATTTTTCCTACCAGGCTTTCTTTCATGAAGTATCTGCTTTTCTGCTAGCCACTCCAACTGGTCTACTTGTCCTTTCAAGTGGCAGTTTCCCACCTCAGATGATTCTGAATGGTGTTCAGGATTCCACCTATGGTCTTATGCAATGCAAAGGTTTCACAGGAAGACTCTTTCACTGGGCAACTTCTAGCCCCCTTTAAGGAATTCCAGTCAGGTATAGGCTGAAGACAGACTTACAAACGTTCTATTGTGATGTTTTGGCTAATCCTTTCAGTCCCCCTCAAATGTCTATTTTACAGTGGTAGGCAAGGGAAACCAAGATTCAAAAGATAGCCAAGCATCTTAACATTATTCCCCTCTTTTACCCACTCAAACCATGCCTCAATCCCAGAGCCCTATTGTTCCAAGGTTGTGCATACATCATTATTTACCACTGTCACACTTAGCCCATGCAAACCTGCCTAACTGTTCTCCCATCCACCTTGTTCTTCTATTCCCCTCCCCCTTCATGTGTTTTGCCCCCCCGCCCCCCCCCCCACCAGCACCCTAGCTATCCTGTATCTATTCCCTACCCTATGTTCCATCTTATACTCCGTCCCTTCCCTCCCCTTATCGCATACATACTATCCCAGTAATCAGCAAATATATATAAATTATTTTCTCCTTTTAGGGTGAGTTCTTTTTCTTAGTTTTTAAAAATAATGGTCCTGTGCAGTATTTCTCTTTTAGTGACTGACTAATTTATCTCAGCATAAAGTCCTCAAGGTTTATCCATGTTAAGCGGTGGCTTAGCTTCCTTGTTGTTTTTCAAGGAGCTAGCTATATTATTCCATTGTGTGTATGTACCACAGTTTGTTAATCCATTCTTCAATTGATGGGAATTTAGGCTGTCTCCATCTTTTTGCTATTGTAAATAGAGCTGCTTTGAGCATTGGTGTGCATATAACTACTTGTGTTATGGCTCATATTTCTTGTGGGTAAATACCAAGTAGAGGAATTGCTGTATCATAAGGTATTTCTATTTCCAACCTTCTGAGGAAGCACCATATTGTTTCCAGAGCAGTTGCACCATTTTGCAATCCCACCAACAATGTAGGAGGGTCTCAGTCTCTCCGCATCCTCACTGGCATTTATTGTCCTCTACTTTTTTGATCTTTGCTGTTATTGCTAATGTGAGAGGGTATCTCATTGTTGTTTTGATTTTGCGCCTGACCCAAGCCATAGTATTTTCAATAACCTCATATGCATGCGAAAGCTGGACAGTGAATAAAGAAGACTGTAGAAGAGTTGATGCATTTGAGTTATGGTGTTGGAGGAGAATATTGAAAGTGCCGTTGGCTGCCAAAAGAACCAATAGATCTGTTTTGGCAGAAGTGCAGCTAGAGTGCTCCTTGGAGGCCAAGATGGCCAAACTTTGTCTCTCATACTCTGGACATATTAGCAGGAGGGACCAGTCACTGGAGAAGGATAGCATGTTTGATAAGGTGGAGGGTCCAAGAAAAAGAGGAAGACCCCAACCAGATGGATTGGCCAAGTAGCAGCATCAATGGACTCAAGTATGGCAACAATAGTGAGGTCGGTCCAGGATCTGGCAGTGTTTTGTTCTGCTGTTCATAAAGTCACTATGAATGGGTACTGACGCAATGGCAACTAAAAACAACAATAAAAATGGCTAGTGATCATGAACATTTCTTCATGTTTGTTGGCTGCCCAGATCTCTTTGGTGAAGTGTCTATTCATGTCCTGTGTCCAATTTTTAATTGGGTTATTTGTTTTTTTCTTGTAGAGGTGTTGTAGTTTCCTTTGGATTTTAGAAATTACTCTCTTGTCTGATGTGTCATTGCAAAAGATTTTTTCCCAATCTGTTGGTTCTTGTTTTATGTTTTTGGTAAAGTATTTTGATTATTTTTGATTATTTTAATTTTTAGTATGTCCCGATCATCTATTTTGTCTACTTTTGTTTGTGGAGTTTTCAAAATGTTTGGTACTCTATATATGCCCTGAAAGAGCCTTCACATTTGTCCCTATTTTTTTTCATTAATAACATTCATAATTTTGGGATTGACATTTAGGTGTTTAATCCATTCAGAGCTGGTTTTTGTATAGGGTGTGAGGTAAATGTCTTATTTCAATCTTTTGCATAATGCTTTTCAGTTCTGCCAGCACCATCTGTTATACTCCACATGCAGTATACCTAGGTACTTTGTTGAAATTAAGTTGGCTGTATGTGGATGGATTAATTTCTGGATTCTTCATTCTGTCCCATTGATCAATGTATCTTTCATTGTACCAGTACCAGGCTGTTTTGAACACTGTACCCATGTAGTAAAATTTGAAATCGTGGAGTGAGAGGCTTCCAAAGTTGTTCGCTCTTATTAAGCAATGTTTTGCTTATCCTGGGTCTCTTTCCTTTCTATATAAAGTTTGTAATTATTTTTTCCATCTCTTTAAAGAATGTCATTGGAATCTGGATTGGGATTGCATTATATGTGTAGAATGCTTTGGGAAGTATTGACATTTTCATAATGTTGAGTCTTCCTATCAAGGAACATGGTATGTTCTTCCACTTTTGTAAGTCTCTTTTGGTTCCCTGTAGTAGTATTTTGTAATTTTCTTTGTATATGTCCTTTGTTTCATTTACATTTATATCTAAATATTTCATCCTTTGGGCAGCTATTGTAAATGGTATTGCTTTCCTAATGTCCTTTTCAGTGTTCTCATTGTTACTATAGAGGAATCCAACTGATTTTTGTATTTTGATCACATACCTGCCACTTTGTTGAATCTTCCAATAATGTCTACCACCCTTTTTAATGAGTCTTTGGGGTTTTCTAAGAGACCGTGTTTGTGCCCATTCCAAAGAGAGGTGATCCAACGGAGTGCTGAAATCATCAGACAATCTCTTTAATATCCCATGCGACTACGTTTTATTAAAGGTAATACAGAAATGGCTGCAAGCATACATTGACAGCGAACTTCCAGAGGTTCAAGCCGGATTCAGAAGAGGCCGTGGAACAAGGGATATCATTGCTGATGTCCAATGGAACTTTGCTGAAAGCAGAGACTATCAGAAAGATGTTTACCTGTACTTTATTGACTATGCAAAGGCTTTTGATTGTGTGGATCATGACAAGCTATGGATAACATTGCGATGTATGAGTATTCCGAAACACTTAATTGTGCTCATGAGGAATCTGTACCTGGACCAAGAGGCAGTTGTTCAACCAGAACATGGGAACACTGAATGTTTTAAAATTAAGAAAGGTGTGCAACAAGATTATATTCTTTCACCATACTTATCCAACCTGTATGCTGAGCAAATAATCTGAGAATCTGTGTTCTATGAAGAAAAATGTGGCATCAGGATTGGAGGAAGACTCATTAACAACCTGTGATATGCAGATGATACAACCTTGATCGCTGAAAGTGAAGAGGACTTAAAATTTTTACTGATTAAGATCAAGGAGCACAGCCTTCAATATGGATTACGCCTCAATGTCAAGAAAACAAAAATCCTCACCACTGGACAAATAAACAACATTCTTATCAATGGAGAAAAGATTGAAGTTGTCAAGGACATCATTCTTCTTGGATCAACTCTCAACACTCATGGAAGCAGCAGTCAAGAAATCAAATGACATTGCATTAGGCAAATCTACTGCACAAGACCTTTTCAAAGAGTTGAAGAACAAAGATGTCAGCTTGAGGACTAAGGTGTGCATGCATGCGAAAGTTGGACAGTGAATAAGGAAGACCTTAGAAGAATTGATACTTTTGAGTTACGTTGTTGGAGGAGAATACTGAAGGTGCCATGGGCTTCCAAAAGAACCAATTGATCCATTTTGAAACAAGTGCAGTCAGAGTACTCCTTGGAGGCCAAGATGGCCAAACATCGCCTCTCATATTTTGGGCATATTATCAAGAGGGACCAGTCTCTGGAGAAGGACATCATGTTTTGTAAGGTGTAGGGTCAGAGAAAAAGAGGAAGACCCCCAATGAGATGGATTGGCCAAGTGGCAGCATATGGACTCAAGCATGGCAACAGTAGTGAGGTTGACCCAGGATCGGGCAGTGTTTCATTCTGCTGGGCATAAGGTCGCTATGAGTCAGTACTGACTTGATGTCACCTAACAACAACAACAACAACAATGTATAGGATAATATTGTTTGCAAATAGAGAGAGTTTTATTTCTTCTTTGGCAAGTTGGATGTCCTCAATTTCCCTGTCTTGCTGTATAGCTCTGGCTAAGTCTTCCAAAACAGCATTGAATAGGAATGATGACAAAGGGCATTCTTGTCTGGTTCCCATTTGCATAGGGAAGGTTTTCAGTTTCTCTCCATTGAAAGGGATGTAGGCTGTTGGTTTTGTATATATGCTCTTGATTTATGTTGAGGAATTTCCCTTCAATTCCTAGTTTCTTAAGTGCTTTTATCAGGAATGGATGTTGGATTTTGTCAAGTGCCTTTTCTGCAACAATTGATATGATCATGTGGTTCTTTTCTTTTTTCTTATTTATATGGTGGATTACATTGATTGTTTTTCTAATGTTGAACCATCCTTGCATCCCTTTTATGAACCCATTTGGTCATGATATATTGCTTTATAGATGTGCTGCTGGATTCTGTTGGCTAGGATTTTGTTGAGAATTTTTGCATCTATGTTCATGAAGGATATTGGTCTATACTTGTTTTCTTAGGGATGTCCTTCCCTGGTTTTGGTATGAGGTTTATGCTTCCTTCATAGAAAGTATTAGGAAGTTTTGCATCTTCTTCTATATTCTGGAATAATTTGAGTGGAATTGGTGACAGTTCTTTCCTGAATGTTTGGTAGAATTCACTTTTGAAATTATCTGGACCTGGACTTCTTTTGGTTTGGAGTTTTTTGATGACCTGGTCAATATTTTCTTTTGTTATGGGTCTATTCAAGTTTTCTACTTCACTTTGTGTAAGTTTATGTGGTTTTGTCTTTCTAAAAATGTATCCCTCTCTTCTAAGTTTTCAAATTTGTTCGAGGACAACTCTTCATAGTATTCTGTTATTATCCTTTTGATTTTGTTTGAAATTGTTGTGACATCGCCTAGTGGTTTCTAATGTTAGTTATTTGTGTCTTCTCCCTCTTTTCTTTTGTAATGTTTGTCAATGGTTTTTCAAATTTATTAATCCTTTCAAAGAACGAGCTTCTTGTCCTTTTGATTCTTTCTATAGTTTTTCTGTTTTCCATCTCATTTACTTATTTCTTCTCTGAGTGGTTACTAGTTGGGCTGCCAACATCAAGGTACGCAGTTCGAAACTGTCAGTGGTTCCATGGGAGAAAGATGAGGCATTCTGTTCCCGTAAAGATTAACAGCCTCGGAAATCCTGTGCAGGGTCACTATGAGTCAGAACCAACTCCATGGTACTTAACAACAACAACATAGTTTTTCTGTTTTCCATCTCATTTATTTCTGCTCTGATCTTTATTATTCTTTTCTTTTGGTGATTGTAGGTTCCTTCTATTGGTCTCTTTCTAATTTTTGTAGATACTGTGTTAATGTGTTAATTTTGGTTCTTTCTTCTTTTTGATGTGCGTATTTATCACAATAAATTGTCCTCTCAGCACCGCGTTTGCTGTGTCTGAAAGATTTTGGTATGTTGTGTTTTCATTCTTGTTTGTTTGTGGGAACTTTGTGAATTCACATTTATTTTCTTCTTTTACCCAATTGCTTTTCAGCAGGGTGTTATTCAGTTTCCATGTATTCAATTTCATTTCCTTGGTCTTCTTATTTTTGTTTTTTAGTTTTATAGTATTTCAGTCTGAAAAGATGCTTTGTAGTATTTTGTTGTTTGTAAATTTATGGAGGCTTGCTTTGTGATCTAACATATGGTCAATTTTGGAGAATGTTCTATATGCACTGGAGAAGAATGTATAATGTGATGTCGTTGGGTTGAATGCTCTGTACGCATCAATGAGGTCTAGTTGGTTGACTGTACTGTTTAGTTCTTCTATAACTTTGTCAAGTTTCTTTCTGGTTGTTCTGTCGCTTTTGAAAAGTGGTGTATTAAAATTTTCCATTACAATTGTGGATTTAGCTATTTCTTTCTTCAATTCTAGTAAGGTTTGCTTCATATATCTTGGTGTTCTTTCACTGGGAGTGTAGGTATTTATTATGGTTATGTTATCTTGCTCAATTGACCCTTTGATCATGCGAAAGTGTTTTTTGTCTTATGCTGTTTTTTGTCTTAAAGTTTACTTTATCAGAGATTAGTATTGCCAATCCTGCTTATTTATTATTG
>NW_006408758.1:2646930-2655681 GCF_000296735.1 Chrysochloris asiatica
TGATGACAAAGGGCATTCTTGTCTGGTTCCCATTTGCATAGGGAAGGTTTTCAGTTTCTCTCCATTGAAAGGGATGTAGGCTGTTGGTTTTGTATATATGCTCTTGATTTATGTTGAGGAATTTCCCTTCAATTCCTAGTTTCTTAAGTGCTTTTATCAGGAATGGATGTTGGATTTTGTCAAGTGCCTTTTCTGCAACAATTGATATGATCATGTGGTTCTTTTCTTTTTTCTTATTTATATGGTGGATTACATTGATTGTTTTTCTAATGTTGAACCATCCTTGCATCCCTTTTATGAACCCATTTGGTCATGATATATTGCTTTATAGATGTGCTGCTGGATTCTGTTGGCTAGGATTTTGTTGAGAATTTTTGCATCTATGTTCATGAAGGATATTGGTCTATACTTGTTTTCTTAGGGATGTCCTTCCCTGGTTTTGGTATGAGGTTTATGCTTCCTTCATAGAAAGTATTAGGAAGTTTTGCATCTTCTTCTATATTCTGGAATAATTTGAGTGGAATTGGTGACAGTTCTTTCCTGAATGTTTGGTAGAATTCACTTTTGAAATTATCTGGACCTGGACTTCTTTTGGTTTGGAGTTTTTTGATGACCTGGTCAATATTTTCTTTTGTTATGGGTCTATTCAAGTTTTCTACTTCACTTTGTGTAAGTTTATGTGGTTTTGTCTTTCTAAAAATGTATCCCTCTCTTCTAAGTTTTCAAATTTGTTCGAGGACAACTCTTCATAGTATTCTGTTATTATCCTTTTGATTTTGTTTGAAATTGTTGTGACATCGCCTAGTGGTTTCTAATGTTAGTTATTTGTGTCTTCTCCCTCTTTTCTTTTGTAATGTTTGTCAATGGTTTTTCAAATTTATTAATCCTTTCAAAGAACGAGCTTCTTGTCCTTTTGATTCTTTCTATAGTTTTTCTGTTTTCCATCTCATTTACTTATTTCTTCTCTGAGTGGTTACTAGTTGGGCTGCCAACATCAAGGTACGCAGTTCGAAACTGTCAGTGGTTCCATGGGAGAAAGATGAGGCATTCTGTTCCCGTAAAGATTAACAGCCTCGGAAATCCTGTGCAGGGTCACTATGAGTCAGAACCAACTCCATGGTACTTAACAACAACAACATAGTTTTTCTGTTTTCCATCTCATTTATTTCTGCTCTGATCTTTATTATTCTTTTCTTTTGGTGATTGTAGGTTCCTTCTATTGGTCTCTTTCTAATTTTTGTAGATACTGTGTTAATGTGTTAATTTTGGTTCTTTCTTCTTTTTGATGTGCGTATTTATCACAATAAATTGTCCTCTCAGCACCGCGTTTGCTGTGTCTGAAAGATTTTGGTATGTTGTGTTTTCATTCTTGTTTGTTTGTGGGAACTTTGTGAATTCACATTTATTTTCTTCTTTTACCCAATTGCTTTTCAGCAGGGTGTTATTCAGTTTCCATGTATTCAATTTCATTTCCTTGGTCTTCTTATTTTTGTTTTTTAGTTTTATAGTATTTCAGTCTGAAAAGATGCTTTGTAGTATTTTGTTGTTTGTAAATTTATGGAGGCTTGCTTTGTGATCTAACATATGGTCAATTTTGGAGAATGTTCTATATGCACTGGAGAAGAATGTATAATGTGATGTCGTTGGGTTGAATGCTCTGTACGCATCAATGAGGTCTAGTTGGTTGACTGTACTGTTTAGTTCTTCTATAACTTTGTCAAGTTTCTTTCTGGTTGTTCTGTCGCTTTTGAAAAGTGGTGTATTAAAATTTTCCATTACAATTGTGGATTTAGCTATTTCTTTCTTCAATTCTAGTAAGGTTTGCTTCATATATCTTGGTGTTCTTTCACTGGGAGTGTAGGTATTTATTATGGTTATGTTATCTTGCTCAATTGACCCTTTGATCATGCGAAAGTGTTTTTTGTCTTATGCTGTTTTTTGTCTTAAAGTTTACTTTATCAGAGATTAGTATTGCCAATCCTGCTTATTTATTATTGCTGTTAGCTTGGTATATGTTTTCCAGCCTTTAACTTTTAGTCTTTTTTTTGTCTTTTTGTGTAAGGCCCGTCTCTTTAATTGCTGCTATTATGTTAATTATTTGGTAGTGCTGTTTGGTCCTTTGTTCTTTCTGCATACCTTCTTGTGCTGAGTTTGTGTTTTTTGTGCCATTTCTTGTCAATTTCTTCTCAGGTTTCATGTTTCCTTGTTCTGCTTGGATGTTTATTTTCATGGTAAGTTGTGAAGTATTAACTTTCTTTTTGGTTACCCTATAGTCTATTAACTTTTTCCTCCATTTAAGACAGTGTATTCTATCCTGTAATCTACGTAACCTCCTCGCCACCAGGATCTTTGTTCCTATATTTTTCCTTTCTTTGAAATTGTTAATATTTTGATCTTTATTTGACCTCCCAGCTGCTTTTAATACATTGTTGTAATTTTGTTCTGTTCTGGACTCTGCTATCTGTCATCTGAGTTTCAGGTCATAATTTTGTTCTGTTCTGCACTGTGCTGTCATCCGAGTTTCAGGTGGTGTTGCCACATCTGTCAATATCTGGTTGTTGTCTGTTCTTGTTGGTTTTCAGTCCAAAGAACTCCCTTAGGATATTTTGAAGTGTTGGATTGGCTTTGACAAAATCTTTTAGCTTTTGTTTATCCTGAAATGTTTTTATTACCATCGTATTTGATTGAAAGTTTTGCTGGAAAAACGATTCTTGGTGGGCAGGTTTTTTCTTTTAGGGTTTTATATATATCTCCCCATTGCCTTCTTGCCTGTATGGTTTCTGTTGAGAAGTCAGAGCTTAATCTGATTTGCTAGCCTTTGTAAGTAACACTTCTCTTTTCCCTGGCTGCCTTTAGGATTCTCTCCTTATCTTTGATTTTTGGAGAGCTTGATTATTACATGTTTTTGTGATTTTCTTTTGAGGTCTACTCTTCCTGGGGTGTGTTTGGCTTCTTGAATGTTTATCTTCTCATCTGTCAAGATGTTAGGGAAATTTTCTTCTACAAGCTCTCCAACTATTTCTTCTGTAGACTTCTCTGATTCTTCCTGTTCCAAAATGCCAATAATTATTAATTTGTCCTTTTTCATGTTATCCAGCATGAATTTTAGACTCTCTTCAGATTATTTTTAATCATTTTTTCTGCTTGCTCTTCTATCTAAACAGTATTGAGAAATTTATCTTCCAGCTTACTGGTTCTGGCTTCCATCTTTTCAATTCTGCACTGTTGTCCTTTCAGTGTATTGTCCATTTCTGATATTTTATTATTAATCATCTGGACCTCTTTTTGCATGTTTTGAATTGTTTTCAATGCTGTATCAATCATGTTTGATTGCTCCTGTAGTACTTTCCTGACTTCTTCCTTATTTTCCTCCACCCCTTTTCCAAGCATTTGAATTTGTTTCCATATCATTCTTCTGAATTCCTTCTCAAGCAAATCCAAAGCCTAGTCCTCTTCTGGAAAACCTTTGTCTATCTCCAGCTCATTTATCTCAGTTACTCTTTTCTGTTTTTGGACATTTTTTGGGATCTTTTTGTGTGTGTGTGTGGTTTTTTTTGTGTGTGTGTATGTGATTTTTGGTAGTTAGGTGGGTTTTTAATGCTTAAATGGATGTTTGTTGCTGTGTTGTTAAGCTTCCTGAGTATCTCCTGATGGATATGATCAAAAGATAGGCTTTCCTTTTTGTGTGTAATGCCTAGTAGCTGTTATTGGCTCCTGTCTAAATGATAGAATATTATGGGGTATGCTTGTAGCTTGGTTATATGACCATGTTTGCAGTCTCTTCTTGAGTAATTTAGGGAGAAAAAGCTCCCATCTCCAGGGGAAAAAAAAGTGTGATCAAAATAACCAAAACCAGAAGCAATATAAAAACAAATACAAAAACTACCACTCAAAAGCAAAAAATAAAATGACCGACTGGACAGTCCCCTTTGTTATGCAGGGAGTGTGTGTGTGCACCATAGAAACCTCCAGCAGTGGGTGGGGGTGTCCACTTGCACGGCCCCTCTTCTAGTCACCACTGCAGAGGTGCATAGATAGATATTGAGAAGTTAATGGGAGAAAGATTGTCTCCTATTTTTGTCTCTGAAGGTCAGTTCAGTATCTTCATGTGCACAGCGTAATTCTCAAAATAGTTGTGTTCTTTTATGTTGGGGTTTCACAGATAGCTCATAGGGTTTGTCTTTCAGGCCAGACCTAATTTTTTCTTGCTGGTAGGCAGAAGTAAATGGTCCCACACAAGTTAACTTTAGGGCTGGGACCCAGAAACAAACGTCATAAGCAGCCATCAAAGAATCTGCCCATAGTGGCAATGAGGTTCTTCCTCTCTGTGCCATAGGAAAACTGTGGATCCAACCCTGGACTCTTTTGGGGGTGCACGCCTACCCACCTGAAGGCATCTGGCCTGAGCAGAGAAGGCACAACTGGGAAGAGAAGGAAAAAATATGTAGAATCCCCCCACCCCTCCTTTTGAAAATGTCCCTGTGCCAGTTTTAGCACCAGTTCACTGTGCCTATCTGGCTGTGGCCCAGCCCTCTGAACTCAGCCGGAGTGGGGTGGCCGCAGAGGGAGTCCTGTGTCTCAATCACAATATTTTCATTTATAGCATGCTTTTTCTACCAGTGGGTGTTGAAAACTGATGCCGTGCACCTTGTGCTTGATCTAGAACTCTGGGGCTGTTCCGTGAAAGCAGCTTCTCTGAGTTCTCAGCCCCTCCCCCACGAAGCCTGTCCTACCTGACTTTGCTTCTGCTGCCTCCAAAACTGAAAGGCATATTTTACATATCTTTTAGAAGAATCAACAAGACTTAGAACTAGTGGCAAGACTAAGAAATCATGGTATTCACATCAATAATTCTATTTTATACTACTTTCCTTCCTTCCCTATTTCACTATCCTTATCTACCAGCTGCTCCTTGGACACCTGATACAGGGTCTCAATGAGCCACAATAGACTCGGCAGCATTTTGTAACAACAATTCGATGTAGCTATTTCCTTGAAACTCATTCCAAAATAGCTTATGTGGATGCAAGCCTTTTTCTTTTCTTTTTAAAATAGTAGGCAAGGGAAACCAAGATTCAACAAACAGCCAAGCATCTTAACATCATTTTGTCACTTTTACCCATTCAAACCACGCCTCAATCTTTGCATCCACGAGCCCTGTTCCACGTTTCTGCACAGATCATTATTTACCTCTGTCCCATTTAACTCATGTACACCTGTCTAGCTATTTTCCCATCTGCCTTATTTTCCCTTTCCCCTTCCCCTTTTAGTATATTTCCCTCCACCCTCCCCAGCACCAAACTATCTTGTGTCTATTTAATAAACTGTGTTTCACTATCTTGTGCCTATTCCCTATCCTGGGCTCCACCTTCCCCTCCTTCCCCCTCACACCACCTCTTACATCCCAGTAACCAAAAACAACAACAACAAAAATATTAATAACAAAAATAAAATAAAATAAAAAAATAAATTTTGTTTTTCTCCTTTCAATGTGGATGCTTTTTCTTAATTTTTTACAATAATGGCTCTATGCTGTATTTCTCCTTTTGTGACTCACTGATTTCACTCAACATAATGTCCTCAAGGTTCATCCATGTTATGCAGTGCAAGCCTTTTTCTTGGATGTAGTGTGTTGCTGTAGGATAAGCACTGGACTGAAAAGTCAATTTGAACCACAAGGTCAGCTGTTCAAATCCACCAGCCGCACTTCAGAAACCACATACTTGGTCTCAATGAGTTGAGCCGAGCACTTAAGAGCAACAACAATAACAACAACAACAACAGCAGCATAACCTTGGGATTACCAAACATTTATACTCTAAATTCTTATTTATTTTAGCATTTTTTTATATTTTATTTTTATGTCATAAGATTTTGAGCAAGTACATTTATTATGAACTTTTAATGTGCTATTTAAGAAAAATACATTCCTAGATGTCAGCTGATGAATTTATATTGTGCAGCTATAATAGAAATTACTACATGTAATGAGGCATTCACAATCTAAAGAAGCAGCACAAAAGAAAGTATATTCAGGATGAGACCTCAGAGTGGGCTTAAAGAAAACATAATTACAAAACAAAGAAATGATGAGAAACAAGCTTGAGCTCATTTGGTGATGGATAAAAATTCAAGGTGTTAGCAGAGCATTCTCGTAATGAACTTTTTCCAAAAAAGTAGAAATGGATAAGCACTTGGTGTTAAATTGGTTTAGAAATAAAATAAAGCTACAAATGTCATCATTTACTCTTTTGGCAACATTTGAAAAAATCAAGTATGTATTTTGTTTTTGTAATAGTCTACTTAGAAATATATTAAATGCATAGACAAATAGCAAGGAAGTAATTTCAATGTTTTCAGGCATTCAACCACATTAAAGAATCAAAAAAACACAGCTGAACTCTATAGTCAAACTGTCTATTTTATTCTAATTATTGTTGTTATTAGGTGCTGTCAAGACAGCACCAATTCACAGCAACCCTATGCACAAGGGAACTAAATGCTACACAATCCTGTGCTGTATTCATAATTTGTATTATGTTTGAGCCCATTGTTCTAGTCACAGTATCAGACCATCTCATTAGGCATCTTCCTTTTTTTACTGTGCCTCTACTTTACCAAGCATGATGGCCTTCTCCAAGTACTTGTCCTTCCTCATAGGATGTCCAAAGTATCTCTGACAAAGTTTCACCATCTTTGCTTCTAAGGAACATTCTCTCTCTAGCACTTCCAAGACAGATTAGTGGGTTCTTCTGGCAGTTCATGGTTATTCCAAAAATGTTCTCCAATACCATAATTCAAAGGCATTCTTCTGCAGTCTACCTTATTCATTATCCATCTTTATATGCATATGAGGCAGTTGAAGTATGGTTGCTTGAGTCAGGGGCTGTTTAATCCTCAAGGTGACATCTTTGCTCTTTAACACCTACAAGACATCTTTTGCAGAAAATTTGCCCCAAACAGTACATTCTTTGATTTTTTGACTGCTGCTTCCATGAGCATTGATTTTGAATCCAAGTAGAGTGAAATCCTTATTAACTTCAATAATTTTTTCCCATTTATTACAGTGTTTTTTATTGGTCGAATTGGGAGAATTTTGATTTTCCTTACATTTATAAGGTTGAGTCAACAATTATTCGTACTCTGACTGCAGATTTCATTTTAATCAGCTTTTAGAAAAGACAAATACATTATTTTTCAACATAATTTCCTTCTTTTTCAATACACTTTGTCCATCTGTCAACAAGCTTTTGTATTACCTTATTAAAAATTTTTTTAGGCTGAGCTGCAAGCTACGAATGCATTGCTGTCTTCACTTCTTTATCAGAGGTGAATCTCCATCCTCAAAGGGCTGCTTTCATGCCACCAAACACATGAAAATCAGATGGAGCAAGAACAGGACTATAAGGAGGATGCTTTAATGCCTCATATTTAATTTTTTTCAGAGTGTTTACAGTGTGAGTAGAGGTTTGAGGGTGTACATTGTCATGCCAGATCACACTGTCCTTGGATGGCAGTCCTATGAGTTTAATCCAAAGTTTAGGTTTCATCTCTTCAATGAGAATCTCACTGTAATCAGCATTGTTGATTGTTGAATGCTTTTCCTTTTAGTGTTCCTATAGTGGCCCTGGAGAATCTGAGAAACTTGTAAGCATCACTTTTCCAGGTGATGGTTAATGTTTGAACTTTTTCTTGGTCAGTTTCTTAAGAATAAATGGCAGATAATGGAATGGAAACATGCTCAATTAACAACCAAGACAAATTGACTCCAAATATCTTCAATTTTCATCACTCTTCTTTCTACTGCAGAGGGAAAAATAATTGCAACTTAGATAGCCACTTATATGCTTTTAAGATCCCAATCGCTACCCACAAATAAATCATGTGAAACATTATACTTGTGGATTCTGTTGTGTCAGCTGGCTGTTGTGTCTCTTAGCCCAGCAAATCTTTTTCCCAAGGTGTTTGGTAATGTCTAAAAACTTTTCATTCTTTTGTCCCCTGTGTGTTCCACCATATTCATAGATATGTTTGCAGCAAAGGTAAATACCGATGTACAAATATCCTGTCAAACCTTTATATATTTGTGGGTATGTTCTCACTCACGCTTCCATACACATTCTGTCTGAGTATCTGTCTATGTATCTATCCATAGATCACTGTTATTGAAGGGTTGTATATATAATATTTTTTATTCCCCATTCATCAGTCAGTTTGTCATACTGTGGTGGCTTTCAGGTTGTTGTGATGTCGAAAACTATGCCAACAATATTTTAAATACCAACAGAATCACCCATGATAGACAAGTTTCAAAAGAGCATCCAGATTAAGACACACTGGAATACAGACTTGCTATAGGCTGGGACTCACTCAACAAAAACAAGAAAGAAGAAGAAGAGACTGGTTACTTCTGAATGGTTAGCCACTGAAAACTTTATGAATAGTGACAGAACATTGTCAGATATAGTGATGAAAGATGAAAACATCAAGAATAGTAGCAGAACATTGTCAGATACAGTGCCAGAAGATGAACAGTTCCTGTTGGAAGATACTCAAAATATGACTGGGGAAGAGCTGCCTCCTTAAAGTAGAGTTGACCATATTGATGTGAATGGAATAAAGCTTTTGGGACCTTCATTTCTGATGGAGCACAACTCAAAATCAGGAGAAACAGCTGCAAACATTCACTAATAACTGGTGCAAGGAATGTATGAAGTATGGATCTAGGAAAAATGGAAGTCATCAAAATGA
>NW_006408758.1:2656456-2658080 GCF_000296735.1 Chrysochloris asiatica
CAATTGCTCATAGGCAAGTTCAGGCTGAAGCTGAAGAAAATTAAAACAAGTCCATCAGAGCCAAAATATGACCTTGAATATGTTGTTGTTGTTGGTAAGTGCCAGTGAGTCATATCAGACTCATAGTGATCCTGTATAGTGTTCCAAGGTGAGGCTGGTGAGTTTGAACTGTTGACCATGTGGTTAAAACTGACCTTATAGTCAGTCCAGTGTTTTATCCCACAGAGTCATACCAGGAATTCTGACATCAAATATGTTGTACTTGAATTTATAGACCATCTTAAGAACATATTTGATGCACTAGACACAAATTATCAGGAGAGTTGTGGGATGATATAAAGAACATCACACAGGAAGAAATCAAAAGGTATTTAAAGAGAGAAAAGACAAAAATGGATGTCAGAAGAGACTCTGAAACTTGCTCTTGAGCATAAAGAAGCTAAAGCGAATGGTGGTGGCTATGTGCAGTATAGTTGGTTCTGATTTAGAGCGACTCTGTATAGGGTTTCCTAGGCTGTAAATCTTCACAGAAACAGAAAGCCTAATTTTTCTCCCATGGAGTTGCTGGTACTTTCGAACTGCTGACCGTAAGATTAGCAACCTGACTGGGAACCACTCTGATATCAGAGTTCCAAGCAAACAGAAGAGGAACTAAAAGAGCTGAATAGAAAATTTCTAAGGGTTTTTCAAGAAAACAAAGTCTAGCATTATAATGAAATATGCAAAGACCATGAATTAGGAAACTAAAAGGGAAGAAGACACTCTCTGTTTATAAAGCTGAAAGAACTGAAGAAAAAATTTAAGATTTACTTACAATACTGAATGACTGGTATGGTGCTGCAGGATAATTCACTGAACTGCAAGTTTGGCAGTACAAACCCTCCAGCTGATCCACAGGATCCCTATATAGAGTGGCGATAAGTTGAAATTGATTCAAAGACATTTAATGACAACAATAGGCAAAATATTGCATGATACAGAAGGCATAAAAAGATTGAAGTAATATGCAGAATTACTGTACCAAAAATAATTGGCTGATGTTCAGTTATTTCAGGATTTTACATATGATCAAAAACAAATAGTACAGAAGGAAGAAGTCCAAGCTGCACCGAAGACATTGATGAAAACTAAGTCTCAAGGAATTGAAAGAATATTAATTGAAATGTTTCAACAGATTGAAGCAGCACTGGAGATGCTCAGGTATAACAAGAAATTTGGAAATGATATCTACACCAAGAAATTTTGAAGGCAGTTACCTAGCAAACCAATGAAAAGAAATCTATATTTTTCCCATTCCAAACAAAGGTGATCCAAACAATTGTGGAAATCATCAAACAATATCATTAATAACACATGCAAGTAAAATCTTGCTGAAGATAATTGGGGAAAAAAAATTTAATAAAGCACACCAGAAATTCAAGCCATATTCAGAAGAGGATAGAATGAGGAATATCTTGCTGATGTCAGATGGACATTGTGAAGGCAGAGAATATCAGATCAATGATTGCCTGTGGTTTATTGGCTGTGCAAAGGCTCTCAATGAATCTGTGATTGATGACAAATTATGAATAACATTGTGAATAATGGGTATTCCAGAATACTGAATTGTGTTCATGAGAAAACT
>NW_006408758.1:2679598-2681045 GCF_000296735.1 Chrysochloris asiatica
AATTTACATGTGAGTAATTGATTGTCTGTTCCACAGTCTGCCCCTGGCCTTGTTTTCACTGATGATATGGAGCTTTTCCATTTTCTCTTTCCGCAGATGTAGTCAATTTGATTTCTATGTATTCCATCTGGTGAGGTCCATGTGTGTAGTTGTCTCTTATGCTATCTAAAGAAGGTATTTGAAATGACCAAATCATTGACTTTTCAGAATTCTATCATGCGTTCTACAGCATCAATTCTATCATTGAAGCCATATTTTCCAACTACTGATCCTTCCTCTTTGCTCCTAACCTTTGCATTCCAATCACCAACAATGATCAATACACCACTTGTCTGTCAGTTTGTCATACTGTGGTGGCTCGTGAGTTGCTGTGATTCTGAAAGCTATGCCTCTGGTATGTAAATACCAGCAGGGTCACCCATGGTGGACAGGTTTCAGATGAGCTTCCAAACAAAGAGAGACTAGGAAGAAGAGTGATGAACTACTTCCAAATTTTTAGTCACTGAAAACCTTATGAAGCAGAGAAACATAAGGCTATATTAAGATATTAATAAGTATATCTTAAATTAAGTAGTGGGGTTATAAATAAACTATAAATCACATCATAGTGCAATAAAAGCTTTAGTACATGTATTCCTAATTGGGAAAATTAGTATCTTGAGATATGAAGTCTCCTGATTAAGATACTGCTGCTGCTGTGTGCCATTTTAGTTCCGAGTCATACTGACCCTGTATAGGGTTTCTGAGGCTGTAAATATTTACAGGAACAGGAGGTCTCCTCTTTTTCCTTTGGAGAAGCTGGTAGTCAACCTTCTGATCTTGAGGCTAGTAATTTAACAGATAACCCACTTTGTTACTAGGGCTCCTTTTTGTTCAAGGTTTGCTGTTGTTGTTGTCAAGTTCAGTCAAGTCAGTTCTTACTCATACCAACCTTATCTAGGGTTTCCAAGAAACAGTTGATGAATTTGAACAGCCAACCTTGGGTTCAAACTGACCTTGACATCAAGTGCTTATCCTATTTTATCACACCAGGTCTGTGAAACTTGGAATTTTCTTCCATTTTATGGCTCTCTTCTTGCACACTTTTTATCTTTTTACATCAGAGATGAAATGCTCAGAATGATTTGACACAAAATTGGCATATTTGATAAGGGAAGGACGACAGTCAAGACTGTAGAAAGTGCTGAATCGAAAAAACGTGATTTCTAGTAGTCAAAGAAAACACTTTTATTCATCATCTGCTAAATTAATAGACTATTTTAAAGAGGCATTTACTTATTGCATAGATATATCCTGAAATTTCTTCCATAGAGATAGATCTTGAGCATGATCTAGGATTTCTTCTACCTTCAACTGGCTATATTCACCTGTCTTCCCTAGGAATTTGCAACTGGCATTAAGGACTGGCTAAGTCTTGGTTTTTGATGCATTAAACACTAAAGACCGA
>NW_006408758.1:2682421-2689839 GCF_000296735.1 Chrysochloris asiatica
ATCAATGGAGAAAAGATTGAAGTTGTCAAGGACTTCATTCTTCTTGGATCAACTATCAGCACTTGTGGAAGCAGCAGTCAAGAGATCAGATGATGTATTGCATTGGGCAAATCTGCTGCACAGGTACTTTTTAAAGTATTGAAGAGCAGAGATATCAACTTGAGGACTAAGGTGCGCCCGACCCAAGCCATGATATTTTCAATAACCGCATATGAATGTGAAAGCTGGACAGTAAATAAGGAAGAATTGATGCCTTTGAATTGTGGTGTTGGAGCAGAATACTGAAAGTGCCGTGGACTGCCAGAAGAACCAATAGATCTGTTTTGGAGGAAGTGCAGCCAGAGTGCTCCTTGGAGGCCAAGATGGCTGAGCTTCATCTCTCATAATTTCGACATATTGTCTGGAGGGAACAGTCGCTGGAGAAGGATGTCATGCTGGGTAACGTGGAGGGTCAGAGAAAAAGAGTAAGACCCCCCAATGAGATGGATTGGCCAGGTGGCATCATTGATGGACTCAAGTGTGGCAGCAGTGGTTAGGTTGGCCCAGGATTGGACATTGTTTCATTCTGCTGTGCATGGGGTCGCTATGAGTCAGTTCCAACTGGATGGCACCTGACAACAACAACAACAAGTCTTGGTTTGTTTCTGTAGGATAAACATGGACAACTAACCACAAGGTGGTGGCTCAAACCCACCAGTTGCTTCTTGGAAACCCTAAACTATTCTATGTTGCTATGAGTAGAAACTTAACAGTACTTAACAACAACAATAAGGTCTCCAGCTGAAATGGAATATGTTTACATTGTTAACCATGAAAGACCTTCGACCATGTGAACTAACAAGCTGAGAGAGTAGGTCTGAATGAACATAATAAAGCATGCAGAGAGCAGAGATAAGAATTCTGGAGACTTTCTGGTTGCTGATTTTACTCCTTTCCTGAGGCCATGGTGTGGCCTTTTGTGTTCTATAAGATACCATTGGATTGATATAGTGGCAGCAACACTGGGCTCAAGGGTAACAAGGATCCCAAGCTTGTCTCAAGACTGGACAGTGCTTTGTTCTGCTGGGCATAAAGTCACTATGAGTAGGAACCCACTCTAAGGCACCTACTTAACAATGATGGATTATCAGCTGTAATTGCTTCTTAAGTAACTGTGATTTTAAAAATTACAAACTTTTATTATAAACTGGTTTGTAACATCAGCTGTTTTGTTTTGTAAAACATACTCTTCATGATGTTGTTGTTAAATAAGTGCCCTTGAGTGGATTCCTACTCATAGAACCTTTTATAGGGTTTCTGAGGAGCAGTTTTACAGTTCAAACTGACATTGTGGTTCAGTGTTTATCCTTCAGCTCCACACCAGGACTAGTCCTTCATGTATATACCCAAACATCATCTTTTCACTGAAACCTAACTTGATTATGATATTTGAAATTTCAATCCTAGCTCTCCAGTATGAAGATCTATTGCATTATTAGATATGTTTCTCATTTATTAAGTTTCTACTTTTACTAGAATGCAAATTTTCTGAAAACAGAGCTTTGTCTATTTTGCTCACCGCTGTTTTTTGCAGAGCCAAAATATGACCTTGAATATATATCCCACCTGAATTTAGAGATCATCCAAAGAACAGATTGGATACATTAAACACTAAAGAACCGAAGACCAGAAGAATTGTGGGATGACATCAAGAACATCATACAGGTAGAAAGCAAAAATTCATTAAGAAGATAAGAAAGAAGGAAAAGGTCAAAATGGATATCAGAAGAGACACTGAAACTTACTCTACAGCATAGAGATACTAAAGCAAATGGAAGAAATGATGATGTACAAGAACTGAACAGAAAATTTCAAAGATCAGTTTGAGAAGATAAAGTCAAATATTACAACAAAATGTGCAAAGATCTGGAGTCAGAAAACCAAAAAGCAAGAATATCTTCAGCATTTCTCACGCTGCGAGAACTGAAGAAAGAATTCAAGCCTTGATTTTTGTTATTGAAGGATTCTCTGTGCAAATTATTGAATGATGCAGAAAGCATCAAAAGAAGATGGGAGTAATACACAGTCATTGTAATACACAACCAAAAGTAATACACAACCAAAATGTAATGGTTAATGTTCAACCATTTCAAGAGGTAGCACATGATCAAGAGCCAATGATACTGAAGGAGGAAGTCCAATATGCAGTGAAGGAATTCACAAAGAGCAAGGCACCAGGAATTGATGGAATAAAGATTGAAATCTTTCAAGAAAGAGAGGATGCACTGGAAGCACTCACTCATTTCTGCCAAGAAATTTGCAAGACAACTATCTGGCTGACTGTCTAGGACAGATGTGTATTTGTGCCCATTCCAAAAACAGGTGAAACAACAGAATGTGGAAATCATCAGACAATATCTTTGATGTGAGCAAAATTTTACTAAAGGTAATACAAAAATGATTGTAAGTATACACTGACAGAGAACTTCTAGAGGTTCAAGCTGGATTCAGAAGAGGCCATGGAACAAGGGATATCATTGCTGATGTCCGATGGATCTTGATTGAAAGCAGAGATATCAGAAGGATGTTTACCTATGCTTTATTGACTATGCAAAGGCTTTTGATTGTGTGAATTATGACAAGCTATGGACAATATTGTGAAGTATGAGTGTTCCAGAACAACTAATTGTGCTCATGAGGAATCTGTACATGGGCCAAGAAGCAGTTGTTCAAACAGAACATGGAAACACTGAATGGTTTAAAATGAAGAAAGTTGTGTGACAAGCTTGTATTCTTTCACCATACTTATTCAACCTGTATGCTGAGCAGATAACCCGAGAAGCTGGGTTATTTGAAGAAAAACATAGCATCAGGATTGGAGGAAGACATTAACAGATTGCAATATGCTGATGATACAACCTTGCTTGCTGAAAGTAAAGAAGACTTAAAATATTTTCTGATGAAGATCTAAGACCACAGCCTTTGGTATGGATTGCATCTCAGTGTAAAGGAAACAAAAATCCTCATCTCTGTACCAATTAACAATATTCTTATCAATGGACAAAAAACTGAAGTTGTCAAGACTTCATTCTTCTTGAATCAACTCTCATCACTCATAGAAGCAGCAGTCAAGAAATCAAACGATGTACTGCATTAGGTAAATCTGCTGCATAAGACTTTTTTAAAGTGTTGAAGAGCAAAGATGTCAGCTTGAAGACTAAGGTGCACCTGATCCAGTAATGTCATATGCATATGAAAGCTGGACAGTGAATAAGGAAAACTGTTGAAGAATTGATGCTTTTGAGTTATGGTGTTGGAGAAGAATATTGAAAGTGCCATGGCCTGCCCAAAGAACCAACAGATCTGTCTTGGAAGAAGTGCAGCCAGAGTGCTCCTTGGAGGCCATTGTGGCCAAACTTTGTTTCTCATACTTCAGACATATTGTCAGGAGAGATCAATCGCTGGAGAAAGATATCATGTTTGGTATGGTGGAGGGTCAGAGAAAAAGAGGAAGACCCACAATGAGATGGACTGGCAAAGTGTTAGTATCAATGGGCTCAAGCGTGGCAACAATAGTGCGGTTGGCCCAGGATCGGGCAGTGTTTCATTCTGCTGTATGTAAGGTTGCTATGAGTCGGTACTGTCTGATGGCACCTAACAACAACTACAAAAACATTGTTCTCAGTTATTTTAGCAATGCTACATACAAACATACATATTTGCACATGAATCTATACACACATACATATGAATACATATATAAGAGTTTTATTAATACCATAATTTTTAAGGAAGACAGTAAGTGTAACTTAGTGTGGAGATCATTTCATAACTCTGGGTAAATCAATTCAATTTACAGTAACTATAATTGCTTCCTATGTAAACATAAAAGGTTTGGACTTCCTTATAATGTAGTCTATGAAGAATAATCATAATTCTGTGAAAGAATATTCAGTTTTCACCTTTTTACTATTAGAAAGTCTTTTTGCTTTTTTGAAGAACTTAGATGAAGTTTTGCATATCCAGAGCTTTCTGTTTCTTCTTACCCTCTGTAAGGATCCTTAGGAATATTTGTTTCTCCTGGTTTTTGGAAATTTGCTGAAGAGTATAGTCTGTAGTGACTAGGGACTGAAATAAATATGTATATGTTCAAATCCACCAATTTATTTATACTAAAATGTTACTTGTTTGAAAATTCTTCTAAAAAAGGTTATATATCTACTTTATTTTTAAATTTTTATTGTGGATTGAGTGAAAGTTTACATGGCAGCTCATCACTTTTACATTCAACAAATCATACACCTTATTTCATTACAATGATTGTAATCCCCTCCATGTACCATCAGTTAACAGTATTTCTCTGTATTCACTTTAGCTCCTCCCCCACCACACACACCTTTTTTAAAACATTCAGGCACATATAATAATTTAAACCACCAAAGGACATATTCTGCAAGTCTGCCTCCTGGCCACCATTTCTTAGTCCCTCTCTTCCTATAATCTAGAACCCTAAGCTGCTCCCTCTCTCCATGTCCCCATCTCTGCCTCCATCTTTGGTGTCATTGCTTCTCTAGATAAATTCTCACACTGCACTTGTGCATTTCTCCCTTGATTGCCCTAGGGTGCCTTGTTTCTGGACTGTAAGATTAACTACTCCCCCGTTTTTGTTACAAAACTTCTACCTTTACAATTGACAGTCACAGTTAGTCGTGATAACAATCACTCACTATTGAGTCATAAGAATCTTATCCACATCTCTTTTAACCAGACCCATCTAGACAATATGAAAACTGTTTAGTGGGGACTCTACATTCCCCCTCACACTCTTAAACTAAACGTTCCCTTTAAACCTTGTTAGCCAGTCACTTCGAGCCTTTATCGCCTTCTCATTTGAGGTAGCCAATGTCTAAGTTGTCCATCCCTGTGTACAGAGGGGATAACTTTGATACTTGATGTCAAGAGTCCTTCACTCTCTGTTGGTATTTAGAGTTACTACCTCCATGAGTATAGATCAAGTTCATCAAATTGCAGCAATTTACCCACATTTCCTTAATCAAAATTATTTTGTTCTTTTTCTTTTTCTTTTTTTTTTAATCTTCCTCTAGTTGTGTTATGATTATCAAGTCATCGAGACTAGGTAAAATGGGTATTATCTACAAGTTTTGGTGTTCTTTTGTGACTCCTCTCACTTCATATCTGCTGGATGCTTCACTCTCACCTAAAATCTTCTGTGGCTATGTCCTTCTCCATAGGATCAGCTGTCCCCAGGTCTCACCACACTTTGGACCAATGAGCCCTTCCTCTTCTCTCTCTCATCTCCAGGTCAACAGGAGTGTGGAATGTGGTTGAAATCAGCCCATTTCTTCATTGTTACCTTTCCCCCTCTTCCACTTACCAGTGGACCAATGTGTTCATCAGCAAGCTTACATGCCAGCTCATGAGTTTCCTTTGAGTTTCAGTCTTAGAGGGGGGGGTTTGTCCTGAAGGAACTAGATTGCTTCCCTTGACGGCTTCCTGGCAAACAATTCGCTTATTCTAGTAGTAGCTAGTCATACTGCTGTTTTTGTTTTGGGTTTTTACTGATGATCTTTCTTTGAAGATGTATCTTCTGTCAACTTAGCTGTTCCAGGCTAGTCTGCATGTTCTTTCTAGTGGTAATGTCCCACCTCAGAAGGTTATGGATGGAGCTCAGGATTCCATGTAAGGTCCTACATACTGCAAAGGCTCTGCAGGAGGCCTAGTTCACTGGGCAAATTCTAGAATCCCTTTTAGGTATTCCAATCAGTTACAGCCTGAAACAGGCTTACAAGCTTTCTGTAATCATGTTTCCTGACATTCCTTTCTATCCAACTCAAGTTTCTGTTTTACAATAGCAGGCAAGTGAAGCCAATATACATAAGACAGTTAAGCATCTTAGTATTATTTCCCGTCTTAAGACTATACCTTGATCCCTTTGTTCCAAGTTTAAGCATGCATCACTATTTACCTCTGTCCCATTTAGCCCATGCAAACCTGTCTTAGTGTTCCCCTCTCTACCCTGTTCTCCATCCTTTCCCCCTTCTTATGTACTGCTCTCTTCAACACCCGAACTATGATGTGTCTGCCTCTACCCTGTGTTCTACTGTCACCTCCTTTCACCTCCCCAACACCCTCCCACTCGAACCCCACCAGTAAGTAACGAAGAATAAAATTTGTTTGTTTGTTTTTTTCATTTTAGTATAGGTAACTTTTCTTAAGCTTTTACAAAATGGTCTTATACAATATTTGTCCTGTTGTGACTGACTAATTTCGCAAAACATAATGTCCTCAAGACTCATCCATGTTATATGACGGCTTTCAGCTTCCTTGTTATTCTTCAAGGTAGCATAACATCCCATTATGTGTATGTACCAGTGCTTGTTTATCCATTTTTCCATTGATGGGCACTTAAGGCAATCTCCATCTTTTTATTATTCTGACTAGTGCTGCTATGAACATTGGTCTGCATATATCTACTCATGTTATGGCTTGTATTTCTATTGGATATATACCAAGTAGAGGAATTGCTGGATCATATGTTATTTCTTTTTCTAACTTTCTAAGGATGCACCATACTGTTTTCCAGAGTGGTTGGACCATTTTGAATTCTTACCAGCATTGTAGGAGAGTCCCAGTCTCTCCACATCCTCCCCAGTATTTATTATCCTCTGCATTTTACACTTTGCTGTTATTGCTGGTGTGAGATGATGTTTCATTGTTGTTTTTATATCCATTTCTCTAATGACTAATGATCATGAACATTTCTTCATATGTTTGTTGGCTGCCCAAATGTCATCTTTAGTGAAGTGTCTGTTCGTGTCCTGTGCCCATTTTTAAATTGGGTTACTTGTCTTTTTCTTGTAGAGGTGTTGTAGTTACCTACGTTGTTGTTGATGATGGTGCCATCAAGTTGGTACTGACTCATAGCAACCCTATGTACAACAGAATGAAACACTGCCCAGTCCTGGGCCAACCTCACTATTGTTGCCATGCTAGAACCCATAGATGTTCCCACTTTGTCAATCCATCTCACTGGGATTCTTCCATTTTCCTCTGACAATCCACATTAACAAACATGATATCCTTCTCCAGCAACCAGTCCCTCCTGACAATATGTCCTAAGTATGAGAGATGAAATTTGGCCATCTTGGTCTCCAAGGAGCACTTTGGCTGTACTTCCTCCAACACAGATGTGTTTGTTCTATTGAATATTTTTAATATTCTCTTCCAACCCATAACTCAAAAGCATAAATTCAACTACCTTCTCCCTTATTTACTGTCCAGCTTTTGCACACATATGAGGTTATTGAAAATACCATGGTTTGGGTCAGGTGCATTTTAGTCCTTAAGCTGACATCTCTGTTCTTCAACACTTTAAAAAGATCTTGTGCAGCAGGTTTGCCTAATGCAATTGACTGCTG
>NW_006408758.1:2699672-2700738 GCF_000296735.1 Chrysochloris asiatica
TTGTTGTTGTTGTTTGTTTTCTTTTAGGGTTTTACGTATATCTCCCCATTGACTTCTTGCTTGCATGGTTTCTGCTGAGAGATCCGAGCTTAATCTGACATGCTTGCCTTTGTATGTAACATTTCTGCTTTTCTTAGCTGCTTTCAGGAATATCTCCTTATCTTTGACTTTGGAGAGCTTGATTATAATATATGTTGGTGATTTTCTTTTGGTGTCTGTCTTTTCTGGGGTTCGTTGAGCTTTTTGAATGTTTATCTTTTCACTCTTCAGAATGTTAGAGAAATTTTCTACCAGCAGTTCTTTAACTATTTCCTCTGGAAACTTGTGTGATTATTTTTCTTTTGTGATGCCAATAATTCTTGGTTCTTACCGGGGTTGTGGGATTTTATATGGTGTCATTTTAGCTTGACTATATGACAGCAATTGCTGTCTTCCTTGGGTAATAAAGGGAGAGAAAGAATCACCTAAATGTCAAAAGGGGACCAAAAAACAAAACAGAAGCAGCAAAAAATACAGATAGGTTACTGTAGTCTATAATCACAGAAAAGACAGAGAGAAAAAAAAATCTGTAGCCTAATATGTTGTTGTTGTTAGGTGCCATTGAGTCAGTAATGACTCATAGTGACTCTTTGGACAACAGAATGAAACATTGCCTGATCCTGGGCCAAGCTCACTATTGTTGACATGCTTGAGCCAATTGATGCTACCACTTGGCCAATGCATCTCACTGGGGAGCTTCCTTTTTTTCTCTGACTCTCCACTTTACAAAACATGAGATCCTTTTCCAGTGACTGGTCTCTCCTGACAATATGTCCGAAGCATGAGAGATGAAGTTTGGCCATCCTGGTCTCCAAGAAGCACTCTGGCTGCACATCTTCCATCACAAATCTGTTGGTTCTTTTGGCAGCCCATGTCACTTTCAGTGTTCTCTTCTAATACCATAACTCAAAAGCATCAATTCTTCTACGGTCTTCCTTATTAACTGTCCAACTTTTGCATGCAAGCAAGGTCGTATCATCTGCATATTGCAGGATGTTAATGAGTCTTCCTCCAATCCTGATGCCAC
>NW_006408758.1:2700838-2703492 GCF_000296735.1 Chrysochloris asiatica
ATATGCTACCTCTTGAAATGATTGAACATCAATCATTTCCTTTTGGTACAGTAACTCTGTGCATTCCTCCCATCTTCTTCTGATGTTTTCTGCATCATTCAATAATTTGCCCAGAGAATCCTTCAATAAAGAAAGTCTATGCTTGAATTTTTTCTTCAGTTGACAAATGCTGAGCGTGTTCTTGCCTTTTGGTTTTCTGACTCCAGATCTTTGCACATTTTGTTTTAATACTCGACTTTGTCTTCTTGAGCTGAACTTTGAAATTTTCTGTTCAGCTCTTGTATCTCCTCATTTCTTCCATTTGTTTTAGCATCTGTATGCTCTAGAGCAAGTTTCAGTGCCTCTTCTGACATCCATTTTGAAGTTTTCCTTCTTTCAGAAATTAGTTCCTTTTATGATATGTCATAGCAAAAGGTTTTTTCCCATTCTGTGGGCTCCCTTTATACTCTTTTGGTGAAATCCTTTGATGCACTCAAGTTTCTAATTTTTAGAACGTCCAAATCATCTATTGTGTCTTTTTATGTTTGTGTAGTTTTCACAATGTTTTGTAGCCTGTGATCCCATGATTAAAGCCATTAAAATTTTCTCTATTTTTTCATTGATGACCTTTATAATTCTGGGATTCACATTTAGGTCATTAATCCATGCTGAGTTGGTGTTTGTATTTGGCATGAAGTAAAAAAATAAAGGTCTTGTTTCAATCTTTTACATATCGATTTCCAGTTCTGCCCACACCATGTGTTGAAGACTATGCCTCCCACACTCAATTAACTTTGGCCCTTTGTCAAAGATCAGTTGGCTGTATGTGGATGGGTTAATATCTGGATTCTCGATTCTGTTCCATTGATCTGTGTATCTTTCATTGTTCCAGTACCAGGTAGTTTTGACAACTGTAGCCATGTAATAAAATTTGAAATAAGGGAGTGAGAGGCCTCCAACTTTGTTCTTCTTCTTAAGCTGTGCTTTGCTCATCCTGGGCCTATTTCCTTTCAATATAAAGTTTGTAACTGGTTTTTCCCTCTTTCTAAAGAAGGTCACCTGACCTAAGCCATGGTATTTTCAATAACTTCATATGCATATGAAAGCTGGACAGAGAATAAGGAAGACCGTAGAAGAATTGATGCTTTTGAGTTATGGTGTTGAAGGCGAATATTGAAAGTGCCATGGGCTGCCAAAAGAACCAATAGATCCATTTTGGAAGAAGTGTAGCCAAAGTGTAGGCCTCCTTGGAGGCCAAACTTCGTCTCTCATACTTTGGACATATTGTCAGGAGGGACAAGTCGCTGGAAAAAGATATCATGTTTGGTAAATTGGAGGGTCAGAGAAAAAGAGGAAGACCCTCAACGAGATGGATTGGCCAAGTGGCAGCATCGATGGACTCAAGCATGTAACAGAAGTGAGGTTGGCCCAGGATTGAGCAGTGTTTTGTTTTGCTGTGCATAAAGTTGCTATGGGTTGGTACAGTCTTGATGGCACCTAACAACAACAACAAAGAAGGTCTCTGGAATCTGAAATTGGGATTGCATTATATGTGTAGATTGCTTGGGTAATATTGAGATTTTCACAATATTAAGTCTTCCTATCAAGCTGCATGGTATATTCTTCCATTTTTGTACGTCTCTTTTTGTTTCTTGTAGCAGTGTTTTTTAGTTTTCTTTGTGTAGGTCCTTTGTGTCTCTGGTTACATTAATTCCTAGATATTTCATCCTTTGGGTGGCCATTGTAAATGGTATTACTTTCCTAATTTACTTTTCAGTGTTGCGATTATTAGTATAGTGAAATATAACTGAATTTTGTGTGTAGATCTTGTACCTTGCCACATTGGTGAATCTCACAATGAGTTCCAGTAGTTTTTTTTTGTTTGTTTGTTTGATGAGTCTTTGAGGTATTCTATGTCTAGGATCATATCATCTGTAAATAGAGTTTTACTTCTATGCAATTTTACATCTATGTTCATGAGGGCTATTGGTCTATAATTTTCCTTTTTAGTGTTGTCCTTTGCTGGCTTTGATCTAAGGGTTATGCTTGCTTCATAGAACGTATTAGGGAGTTTTCCATCCCCTTCTATGTTCTGGAATAATTTGAGTAGAATTGGTGGCAGCTCTTCTCTGAATGTTTGGTAAACTGCCCAGTGAAGCCACCTGCTCCTGGACTTCTTTTGGTTGAAAATTTTTTGATGAACTGGTCAATTTCTTTCTCTGTTGTAGGTCTGTTCAAGTTTTCTTCTTCACTCTGTGTAAGTTTATGTAGGTCATACTTTTCTAAAAATGCGTTAATCTTTTCTAGGTTTTCAAATTTATTGGAGTACAACACTTCACAATACTCTGCTAATATACTTTTTATTTATATTGGTTCTCTTGTGATATCACCCATGCATGTTATTTTGTCTTCTCCCTCTTTTCTTTTGTTAGGTTTGCCTATGAATTGTAAATTTTATTAATTCTTTCAAAGAAACAGCTTCTTGTCATGTTGATTCTATCTATAGTTTTTCTGTTTTCTATCTCATTTACTTCTGTTCTAATGTTCATTATTTCCTTTTTTCTGTTGACTTTAGGTTTACTTTACTCGTCTGTTTCTAGTTGTTGGACATATTGTGTGAATGTATTGATTTTGGTTCTTTCTTCTTTTTGGATATGGGCATTTATTGCAATAAA
>NW_006408758.1:2704512-2705527 GCF_000296735.1 Chrysochloris asiatica
AGACCTATCCTCATCTGCTTTCATCAGCCGCACCCAGACAGATTGGATACTACTCAGTGGAGCTTCTACTTTCCTCCACTCCCTCTGGATCTAGGCTCCCTCTTAAAAGTTTGTATGCTAGTCACTTCTTGCCTTTGTAGCTCCCCCACTTTGGGTAGCCACTGTCCATGTTGCCCATCCCTGTCAACTCTGCGTATGGAGGGGGTGGGAGTGATCTTTGCTTAAAGATTTGTTCCCTCTTTTGAGTTAATGCATCCATAAGTGTAGGTCAAATTCATCAAATTGTATCAGGTTACTCTTATTTTTCCTCTTCTTTCTTCTTCTAGTTGATCTCTGATCATCCTGTCATTGAAGCCAGGTCAAGTGGGTATGATATGCAAGTGTGGGTGTTCTTATGCATATGCTCTCTCTTATCAACTGAACACTTCACTCTCGACTGTAGTCAAGAGTCCCCAGGTCTTGTCACACTTCTGGCTGACCAGTTCTCCATCCCAGTTCACAAGAGTCTACTGAATATTGTAGAGTTTAGCTTGCAGATTCTTTGCTGTTTTTCCCTCACTTCTCCTTATCGGTGATGAACATGGTCACCAAACAGAGGGTGTATTCCCATTGAGTCTTAGTCTTGGAAGGGTATTTGCCCTTAGGGGATTCAACCACTTGCCTTGATGTCTCCTGGGTAAGCAACTTGCTTGTTCTTGTAGTAATCAGTTGGTCTGCCTATATTGTTTTGTATTTTTACTATCGGTCTTTCTTTCAAGAAGTATATTCTGTTCTTCTAGCCCCTCCAGGCTGCTCTGCTTGTCCTTTCAAGAGGAAATTTCCCGCCTAAGAAGATTCTGAATGCGGTTCAGAATTCCACCTATGGTCTTATGTAATGCAGAGGCTCCACAGGAAGCCTCCTTTACTGGGCACATTGTAGACTCATTTTAGGTATTCCAATCAGTTATAGGCAGAAGATGGACTTACAAGCTTTCTATGGTGATATTTCTGGCTATTCCTTTCTCTCCCCCTCAAG
>NW_006408758.1:2709085-2714852 GCF_000296735.1 Chrysochloris asiatica
GACATCAGCAGTGATATCTCTCGTACCACGGCCTCTTGTGAATCCAGCTTGAATCTTTGGAAGTTCTCTGTCAATGTATGATTGTAGCCATTTCTGTATTACCTTCTGCCTAATATGAGGATGACTTTAATATGCTCTTTCAGCTTCTTGCCTTCAAGACTGGCTGAGAATTTTCAAAATGCTGTTTTTGGTCATTATGACATAACTCAAGATATAATTTTTGGCCTGTTTCAGTTTTATTCTATGTTTCTCCTGCTCCATAATCCCTGTTCTGGCCTATTTCCTAGTTATAAGTAATTCAGGGCTGGCTGCAGTCATTTTGCACTGTTGTTTAGATTTAAGTGGCAACTGTTCCTTTAAATTTTGAGGAGATCTGTGTGCATGTGTAGCAGAGCCCTCCAGGGGTGAGGAGGTGTCCACTCATTCAGGTATCCCCTCTAGTCACCTGAATGGAGGTGCTCAGACAGTGAGAGATCAATGAACAAATAATAGAAAAAAAAGAAAAAGAATGCCCACACCTTTATCTCTGAGATTCTGTCAGCCATCTGTCCTTGGTGGCTCTGATCCTTCCTCTTCTCAGTCTTGCCCAAGATGCCAGTTCTGGGAGCCTCTGAGCGGGGTGGATTTAAAAGTATGAGATTTTTTTGCTTCTGGTACAAATTTCTCTGGCTATAAGGCTTAAAACTTTAAAAATATTCCTATATATGTGGTTCAGAGTGCTGCAATTGTCGTCTTAACCTGCTTCATCTGGTATTCTGAGTTATTGCTGACAGAGATCCTCATTGAACTTCTACCCTATCTGCCATCAAGCCCCACTCTCCTATATCTACTTTTTTATGGGGAAAGTATTTTGAGACTATTTGTGAAAAGGAAAGACAATTATAAAATTTTTTGTTTCATAAAATTACATAATTGTGTAGTTATCTCACTGTAATTCCTTTCATCTCTCTCTTCTGTGAATCAATTAGTAACTATCCCTTTGAAATAATCCATCTTTATTTTAGAAAGAGTTACAACTTACATTATAAGGTTAGCTCAAATTTTACTACTTACTTTATTCTTGACCTTAGTGGTTAAAACTATTAGCTAAAGTAATGCTAATTGTGGTTCTGTTTTTTGATTTAGACACTTGTCCACTAGGAATTGGACTGAGACCAATTCATTTCATTCTGGCCACTGAAAAGACATCAAGCTGTAATGATTTTTGGTCACTGTTCAAGAGTTTACATTAATATAAAGGACACACAGGGTAAAACTCAATCATAAATACTACCCTATACATTTAGGTGGACATTTATGTACTAAACTGTTTGAAGTAATGGGAAAAATTATAAATATGTTTTAATATTGTGCAACAGAATGAGAAACATCATTATGAATTTTGTTCTGATATATGTCTCTCTTTCATCATATAAAATAAGACAGAGATAGTGCATGTAAAATCTTTATAGAGACCTAGAAAGAAATTAAATGGCTTCATTCAAAAATTTCTTATTGATTACCTAGTATTTCTAAGGCATTATAGAGGGAATACATATGATCCCCAAAATGAGTAAGGCAGGATCTTGGCCCTCAGAAGGTTTATGGTCTAGTAAAAGGAATGAGATCAGTAAATGGATAATAAACAGCAGATTTAAGGTAATGGATAACAGTTATTGAGACTTTCAATGTTCCTAGTGCTCTTCTTATGGCTTTATATGTATTATATCTTTTTAGTTGAACCTCTTAACCATACTTTGAGGTAAATATTATTTTATAGACAAAGAAATTAAGTCACAACAAGTTCAAGCAACTTTCCAAGGTCATAAACTTAGTAAGTAAATAGGCTGGTATTTGAACTTTTAATGTTGGTTCCTGGACAGCACTCATCCTCTCTGCTATTTTGCCTTTAAGCAAAACATTTTAAGAATAATCTACAAACAAAAGAAACTCCTTACAATCTTTTAAAACAGTGTATGTATTACAGAAAGCAAGTGTGTGTTAAAGAAAGTTCTTGGAAAGGTTGCATTTGGTAAGACATTAAGCCATTTTGTTACGTGCAAATAGAAAGTGAGACACAGAGTTAGAGAGATTATGTCTCAGACTGACTAGACTGTCACCAATTTTTTTCCTATGCTCAGAATTAGATTATGTTTTCCATTCTCCCTCATAGATAGGTTTGTGACTGATTTCTAATCAATTTCTATGGAATGTGCATAGAAATTCTGTAATGTCTGCTGTCTTCTGAGCCTGGCCTAGAAAATACTTCATATATGGATCTTTTCTTCTTTTCTCCCTTTTGGTAGATAGTCCCAGGGGTTTTAGAAGCCAAATGATGAAGATAATAGAATGAAAACATGAAAAAGTCTGGTCCCTGAATTATGTCTTTGAGGAAAATCCATTTCTGGCTTTTTAGGATGAGATATTAATGTTTACTATAGTAACCTGGTGTAGCACTGTGGGCTAAAGTGCTGGACTGCAACATCGTTTGAACCACAAGGTTGGTGGTTCAAGCTCACCAGCCCCTCCTTGGAAACCCCATATAGTGTCGCTATTGGTCAGAACTGACTCGACAGCACTTAACAACAACAAGAACATAGTAATCTACTGAAATTTGGACATTTGTAAATTACAAAAACTAGTCTATCACCAATATAAGGAATGCAATAAGTAGAATGCCATGTAGAAAAAATATATTAAAATTTCTCTGGTGTGGCACTATAGGATAAGCAGTGGATTGGAATGAAAGTTTGGAGTGAAAGATCAGCAGCTCTAACCCACCAGCCATTCCTTGAGAACACTATACAGGGTCAGTGTGAGTTGGAACTGACTTGATGACATTTTAAAATAACAACAGTGGAAGGGAAATATTATTTTAGATTCTAAAGCAATATGAAAGGTTAAAATTGTTGCTGGTGTTGTTGTTTGGTGCCATTTAGTCGGTACAGGCTCATACTGACTCTATGCACAACAGAACAAAACACTTCCCAGTTCTAAGCCAACCTCACAATCACTGCTATGCTTGCACCCATTGCTGCTGCCACTGGGCCAATCCGTCTCGTTGGTAGTCTTCATTTTTTATCCAACCCTCCACTTTACCAAACATGATATCCTTCTCCAGGGACTGACTGGTCCATCCTGATAATAAATCCAAATTTTTAAAAACTAAGTCTGCCTATCCTGGCTTCCAAGGAACATTTTGGCTGCACTTTTTTCATTGCAGTTTGGTTTGCTCTATTGACAGTACATGGTACTTTTAATGTTTTCCTCCAACACCATAACTCAAATTAATCAAGTCTTCTATGAATGTCTTCCTTATTCACCGTCCAACTTGCACATGCATATGAGGTTATTGAAAGTGCCATGGCTTCTGTTAGGTACACTCAACAATAAGGTTGGTTTGAACCGCCAGGTCCATGGTTGAAACTCACCAGCCACTACTTAGAAATCCTATACAGGGACACTGTAAGTAGGAACTGATTCAATAGCATTTAACAGCAATAACAACATGGGCAAAATATTGAATGATGCAGAAAGCCTCAAAAGAAGAGGAAAGGAATACACAGAGTTGCTGTACCAAAAAGAAATAGTGAAGTAACATATGATCAATAGTCAATGATACTGAATTAAGAAGTTCATGGTGCATTGAATCCACTGTCAAAGAACAAGTCACCAAGAATTTGTACCATCTCGATACTCCCTTTAAGTGATTTCTTGTTAATTACTGTCAAGTCAGTTCGGACTCATAGTGACCCTGTATAGTGTATCTGAGGAGTAGCTGCTGAGCTTGAAACACCAATCTTTCTGTTCAAACTTACTTAACAGTCCAGCGCATTAACCAGCAGTACCACACCAGGACTCCCAGTGACAAAGCCAGATATAAATCAATAATAAACAGTTGTTTATCCTTGTTAAGTGCTGTTGGGTAAATTCTGACGGATGCTGGCTGGCTGTGTGCCGTGGAGTCTGTTCCGACTCATAGTGACCCTGTACAGGTTTTCCAAGGCTGGGAATCTTTACGGGAGCAGAATGCCTCATCTTTCTCCCACGAAACAGCTGGTAGTTTCGAACTGCTGACCTTGCGGTTCGCAGCCTGATTCTTAACCACTATGCTACAAGAGCTCCTTATGGTGAACCTATTATAGGGCTTCCAAGGAGCAGCTGGTGAGTTTGAACTGCTGACCTTACAGATTATAGTCCAGTGTTTTCCTACTGCACTGTACCATGGCTCAACAATTAAAAGTTATGTTGTTGTTGTTGTAAAGTACCGTGGAGTCAGTTCCGATTCATAGTGACCCTGCACAGGGTAATTTGTGAAGCACTTTTTGATATCTTAACTAATTTCATTATGATAACAAAACCATAACTTAATGCTATTGTTATTACCAAATCATACATCATGAAAGAGGCAAAAAGAGGTGTGATTAACTTGCCAAATTTACGTACTAAAGGACTGATTTTCTATTTGAAGCAAATATCTGCATGTGTAAACCACTGCTGGCTATCATTGGGGTAAATATAATGTTTTCCTTAGTATGGGTAAGTGGCAGACATTATTATTAAACAAGTTTGATCTTCTGATCTTGTTTTTGTATAGTGATAAAATATTTCATCAGAAATTTATTGTATGCACATGCAAAGAGGCTCTTAAATGTCATGGTTTTCATCTTCATGATTAAGCATCAGACATTATTTATGCTCATTAAAAAATATATAGTTAAAAACTTAACAAAAATATAATATTAAAAACATTTCAATTCTAAGACTATACCTAGAAGTTAAAGCAAAGGAAAATCTAAATCCCAAGTAGACATTATTGGAAAAGATTTCCTTTATTATACTAAAGAATAAATTTTAGCTATAAGAAATATACAAAATACATGCCAAAATAGACTTTCAGATCATTCAATTTAAAATTTTGATGTAATTTTTCTTCCTTTATTATGAGTGGTGAACTGCAGGAGAAAGATGAGGGCTTCTATTTTTGGAAAATTTAAAGCCTCGGAAAACCTATTTAAAGTGTGTCATCGAGTTGGTTTCGACCCTGTATAGAGTTTCCCATGAGTGCCTAGTGAGTTTCAGCTGCCGATATTGTGGTTCCAACTGAGCTGAGCTTGCAGTTCAGTGCTTGCCCTACAGCCCTACACAGGGTCACTGAGTTGGAGCCAACTCGATGCCACTTAACAACAACAACAAAGGTAAAATGTATACGTCTTACTGAGATAATTTTAGATAGCTATCTGCATTCTCCATTGATAGGCAGGAAAAAATGTTCCTTTGACTAACATTTAAAATCAATCAGAAAATACACTATTACTTGATTTACATTTTTCTCTTTTCAGTGATTTCCACATAAATAAAACAGATAGTCATTTAAAATATTAAAGTTTATAGTTTTCTCACTAGCTTTGTGTTTTCAACTGAAAGATTGAAAATAAAGCTATGTTCCTTCTGCATTTCATATAGTTTCAGAAAACATGAATTCTGAAGCTGGAATTAAGCTGACAAATTTGATTGTGATCCAGTAGTCATAGTTTTGCAAGAAGACAGCAATGGGTATGGCCACAGAACCAATTACGCTGATTATGAACTTGCCATTTTTTATTTTTTAAATAAAAGTGACCTTTGTAATTACTATGTGTGTGATTTACAATCAACTTTTTCATGAGTAATGATCAATTCTTTGTGTAATTTATTTGCATATGAATATAAAATAATTCTGTTTTATACAATGTATTCAAATTAAATCTTCTAAATTTACACTCTCATTCTATAATCTTCTGCTAAT
>NW_006408758.1:2722252-2723653 GCF_000296735.1 Chrysochloris asiatica
ATTTACCCACAAGAAATATGAGCCATAACACGAGTAGATATATGCACACCAATGTTCATAGCAGCTCTATTTACAATAGCAAAAAGATGGAGACAGCCAAAGTGACCATCAATATAAGAATGGATAAGCAAACTGTGGTACAAACACACAATGGAGTATTATGCTACCTAGAGGAATAACAAGGAAGCTGCAAGCAATCGCATAACATGGATGAACCTTGAGGACATTATGTTGAGTGAAATTAGTCAGTCACAAAAGGGGAAATGTTGCATAGGACCACTACTGTAAAAGACTAAGAAAAAGAACCTGTACTGAAGTTTGGGGGGATTCTTTGCTGGTTACCAGGATGTAGGGGTGGGGTAAGTGAAGGGAGAGGAAGGTGGAGCACAGGGTAGGGAATAGACACAGGATAGTTTGGGTGCTAGGGAGGGGGGCAATGCACAAGAAGGGGAAGGGGAATGGAAGAACAAGTCAGATGGGAAAACCATTTGGCAGGTTTGCATGGGCTAAGTGGGATAGAGTTAAATAATGATGTATGCACAACCTTTGAACAACAGGCCTCTGGGATACAGAGATTGAGACATGGTTGGAATGGGCAAAAGGGGGAAATAATGTTAAGATACTTGGCTGTCTTTTGAATCTAGGTTTCCCTGGCATACCATTATAAAATAGATGCTTGAGGGGTAGAGAAAGAAATAGCTAGAAATACCACCATAGAAAGCTTGTATGTCAGTATTCTGCCTATAACTGATTGTTATTGTTGTAGTTAGGTGCCATTGAGATCGTACCGACTCATAGCGACATTATACTTAGCAGAATGAAACACTGCCTGATCCTGGGCCAAATTCACTACTGTTGCCAAGTTTGAGTCCATTGATGCTGCCACTTGGCCAATCCATCTCATTGGGGGTCTTCCTCTTTTTTCTGACCCTCCACCTTACTGATTGGAATATCTAAAATGGGGCTACAATGTGCCTAGTGAAGGAGACTTCCTGGGGACCCTCTGCATTACATAAGACCATAGGTGGAAACCTGAACGCCATCCAGAATTTTCTGAGGTGGGAAATTTCCACTTGAAAGGACAAGCAGACCATCCTGGAGCGGCTAGAAGAACAGAAGATACTTCTTGATAGAAAGACTGACAGGAAAAAACAAACAAACCCAATAATGGCAGTCTGACTGATTACTACAAGAATAAACAAGTTGTTGGCCCAGGAGATATCAAGGCAAGTGATTGGGTCCCTTCAGGGCAAAACCCCTTCCAAGACTAAAACTCAATGGTGATACATGAGCAGACATGCGCTCTGTCACCCGTAAGGGGAAATGAGGGAAAAACAGCAATGAAGCTGCAAGGTAAGCCCTACAATGTTCAAAAGACTCCTGTGAACCCAGGTGGAGACC
>NW_006408758.1:2723753-2730374 GCF_000296735.1 Chrysochloris asiatica
TATATGAATTATTATGTTGTAGTTCAGTGGGAATGTTTAAGAGAAACTGCATAATGTTTTGCTTCAATCAAATTCAATGAAAATATTTGCTGTTTATTATGATCAAAACACTGAAGTGATTAGCGACATATTGTTGTTAAGTGCTGTCAAGTGTTTCTGATAACCTTGTGCTTAAAAATCCAGTGCTTTGTGACTTTTGTTGTTGTTGTTAGGTGCCATCGAGTTGGAACCAACTCATAGAGACTCGATGCACAACAGAACGAAACACTTCCCCATTCTGGGCCAACCTCACAAATTTTGTCACGCTTAAGCCCATTGATGCTGCCACTTTGCCAATCATCTCACTGGAAGTTTTCCTCATTTTCTCTTACTCTCCACCTTACCAAACATGATATCCTTCTCCAGCGACTGTTCCCTCCTGACATGTCCAAACTGAGAGATGACGTTTGGCCATCCTGGCCTCCAAGGAACACTCTGGCTGGATTTCTTCCAACACAGATCTGTTTTTTTCTTTTGGAAGCCTATGGCACTTTCAATATTCTCCTCTAACACCATAAATCAAAAGCATCAATTCTTCTACGGTCTTCCTTATTCACTGTCCAGCTGTTGCATGCATATGAGGTTATTGAAAATACCATGGTATGGGTTAGGCACACCTTAGTCCTTAAGCTAATATCTTTGCTGTTCAACACTTTTAAAAGGTCTCATGAAGCAGATTTGCCTATTGCGAAATGTCATTTGATTTCTTGACTGCTGCTTCTATGAGTGTTGATGGTTGATCCAAGAAAAATGAAGTCCTTGACATCTTCAAAATTTTCTCCATTGACAAGAATGTTGTTTATTGGTCCAGTGGTGAGGATTTTTGTTTTCTTGACATTGAGATACAATCCATACAGAAAGCTGTGCTCTTTGATCTTCATTAGTAAGTATTTTAAATCCTATACACTGTCAGCAAGCAAGGTTGTATCATATGCATATTGCAGGTTGTTAACGAGTCTTCCTCCAATCCTGTTGCCATGTTTTCTTTCATATAACCTAACTTCTCAGATTATTTGCTCAGCATACAGGTCGAATAAGTATGGTGAAAGGATGCAATCCGGTCACACACGTTTCTTAATTTTAAACCATTCAGTGTTCCCATGTTCTGTGAGTACATCTGTCTCTTAGTCCATATACAGATAGATGCCTTAGGAACACAAGTAAGTGTTCCCTAATATTCACAATTTGCAATGTTGTGTATAGCTTGTCATGATACACACAATAAAGCCTTTGCATAGTCAATACAACACAGACTTCTGGTATTCTCTGTTTTCAGGCAAGATCCATCAGACATCAGCAATGATATCCCTCATTCCATGACCTCTTCTGAATCTGGCTTGAACCTCTGGAAATTTTCAGTCAATGCTTGCAGTCATTTCTGTATTACCTTGAGTAAAACTTTACTTGCGTGGGATATCAAAGATATTCTATGAGGAATTCCATATTCTGTTGGGTAACTTCTCTTTGGAACGGGCACAAATATAGATGTTTTCCAATTAGTTGGACAGATAGTTGTCTTCCAAATTTCTTGGCAGAGATGATTGAGAGTTCCCAGTGCTACCTCACTTCCTTGAAAGATTTCAATTTGTATTCCATCAATTTTTGGTGCCTTGTTCTTTGCCAATTCTTTTAATGCACCTTGGAGTTTTTCCTTCATATCATTGGCTCTTGATTATATGCTACCTCTTGCAAGTGGTTGAACATCAACCATTTCCTTTTGGTACAGTGACTCTGTATATTTTTTCCATCTTCTTTTGATGTTTTCTGCGTCATTCAATAATTTGCCCAGAGAATCCTTCGATAACGAAAGTTGAGGCTTGAATTTTTTCTTCAGTTTCCCCAGCTTGAGAAATGTTGAGCGTGTTCTGCCCTTTTGGTCTTCTGACTCCAGATCTTGTGACTTTTAGGTTGTACTTATTGGTATAATGTAGTAGGAAAGTAGATTAGAAGACCTGTCTTGATTGTCTTTGTAGAACATAATTCTTTATACTTAGATTATAAATTGATACAGCTGGAATGTGGTGCTTTGAAGAAATTATGAAGAGATCTAAAAACTGAGTCACTATTTTTTCTGTTCTGATCTGCTGATGGACACAGATAATAAATAACAACTAACCTCAAGGTTGTGATGTCATGATAAACGGGATAAACTCAATGTCTAAAATAGTATAACGTGAACAACTGATTTTCACTAGTGTCATCAAAAGACACTATGTTTGAATCAAGTGTCTCTCAAAAGGAGAATTGGCTATCTAGAATTACGTTGAACACTAAGAAAGGAGAAAGCTAATTCAAACCTTTTGTTTGCAGGATCAGCACATTCAATTTACATAATACTTCAATTCTTATCTTTAAGCTGAATCTCTCTTCTCCATCACTGGGTAAATAGGGAAGAATTTGTTGAAGATCTGTATTTAACACTGTAAAGTGAAGAAACTGTTGAAGTTTTAAGTGCTGCTGTAACAAAAATACCACACATACGTAACTTTAAGATGGCTTTGAGGTAAAATCTTTGCTTCAACTTCTCTACCTGGCCGTTCTTAGAGTTCTTCAGCTTATAGATTGACCTTCCTGGGTGTCTTTATATAGCGTTGCACTTCTCACTATATATGCTTTCTTCTGTGCCTAATCTGTTTTCTTATATCTCAAAAATGATTGGCTTAAAACACACTCTACACTGATATGGCTACATCGATAGTGTAGTGGTTAAAATTTGCCACACATACTTTTGGGGGACACTCTTCAATTCATAACACAGGGTGTATTTTTTTCAAGAATAAATTTTATTAATGGGAGCCTGCGATAGTTGCCTTTTAGTTAGAAAGACAACAATAAAATGGATGAAGAGGAACTACTATTTCCATAGAAACAAAAAGCAAATAAATGAGAAATGGTGATTGTAGTTGTTCCGACTCATTGGGACCCTGGAGCAGAAAGCCTTGTCTTTTTTTCCACAGAGTAACTGACAGTTTTAGAACTGATGATCTTGTTGTTGCTGTTGTTAAGTGCCGCCGAGTTGAATCCGACCCATAGTGACCCTGTATAGGGTTTCCAAGGAGGACCTGGTGAGCTTCAAACACCGACTTTGCAGTTCAAATGGCTTTGCAGTCTGGTGCATTAACCCATAGTGCTACATCAGGACTCCGCTGACCTTGTAGACCTTCTTAAATGAGAAATGGCAGTAACTAAAGATACACTAAGGAGCTTTGGTAGCGTAGTGGTTACAAATCAGGCTGCTAATCTCATGGTCAGCAGTTTGAAACTACCAGAAGTTCTGCCAGAGAAAGATAAGGCTTTCTGCTCCTGTAAAGATTTACAGCCTTGGAAACCCTATACAGGGTCACTATGAGTTGGAATCAACTCCACGGCACATGCCACCACCACCTCTAAAGATACACTACTTCAAGTTTATTTACAGAATTGTTCCCTCTTTCCTTTTCACCAGACCAAATCAAGACATCTTTTGTTATATTTTCATACCACTCCAATGTTGCCTTCCTGACGTTTAAGCTCCTTGCCTAAGTCCTTACTCTTATTTCTGTTTGTTTTCACCACGGATATTACCAATCCTCAGATGATGAAAAGTCATCAGAGTCACTCAGTTATATGATATTTTGACTTGTCAACTGAGGGGAATCACTGACTGCTTCTGAATCTATTCAGACTCATATCAACCCTATGGGACAGGATAGATGCTCCATAGGCCTCCTGAGGTTGTAAATCTTTTACAGAGACAGACTTCCTCATCTTTTTGCTATGAAAGGGTAGTTCAAACTATTGCCTTTTCAGTTACCAACTGAACACTTACACCATTATGCCATGATGACTTGGCTTCTATTTTATGTGAACATAAATTAATGCTCCAGGTGGTTGAGTACAAGTTGGGTGTATATGTTTTAGAGTAGCTCTCTTGTTTAAAAATGTGACCATTGAAGCACCTAACATATAGTTTAGTTAAATGTTTATTGTTGTATAGCAAGCCAATCACTTCTTAAGTAGCTTATGAAATAGAAGATAAAACAGAGGAAAATACATAAGATGTCTAATTGTTCCTCAATGGAGAAATAAACCAGCTGTACGATAAATATGTTGTGCATAAGAACAGAGTATTATTTTGAGATTTACTGGGAAAATGGCCATTTTCCAAGGTCTTGCAGTTTGTGGGCCAGATTTTAGCTTTGCACAATTCTGTGTGAAAGCTCTCTAATTTGTGATGACCAAAACACATTATTGTAAGATGCATCTTCCTAATTTTTTTATTCATTAGAACAACTGTTACTGTTAATATTTTGATGCCTTTTAGCACAGTGAAGTGTACATGAACAACTATATTCTCATTAAGTTGTAAATACTGTGATAATACTGTGTGAATTTCTATATTGTTGTTGTTACTAAGTGCCGTCAAGTTGGTTCTGACTCATAGTGACCCTGAATAGAGTTTCTGAGACTTTAAATCTTTGTGGAAGCAGAAAGCCTCATCTTTCCATTGTGAAGTGGCTGGAGAGCTCAAACTGTGGACCTTTTGGTTTGCAGTCTAGTGCGTATTATGTAGAGTCACCATGCTCTCTAAGTTCTATATATTAGAAAAAGAAGCTGACAGATAAGAGGAAGCATGAATGAAATAATCCCCCCTCCCCAAACTTAAAAATACCTCTTTAATGGATAAGGATCCTTCCCTAAATCAAACACTTTAGTAGTTTTCTCCTTAACCTTTTCTGATGGTAGTGTTTCAATGCAGGTGTGCAAACCATCCAAAAAGCAACAAAATAACACATATTTAAAGAATATGAAGCCTTCCTTTTTCACTTTCTATTTATGACAGCTCCAGAAAGCTGCAAAATTTTATTTAATTTTGCTATTTTAAAAAAAGATTTATTTAATTGACAATTTATTTTTAGATTTATTATGATTTTATTATTTTAAGTGAAAGTTTATATAGAAAATTAGGTTATTTACATAATGCTTATACAAATTGTTCTGTGCAATTGGCTAGAATTGTTACTATGTGTCAGCATTATAATTATTTTCCTTCTATTTGTTCTGTTTCCATTGATCTAGCTTCTGTATCCCACCTTGCTTTTTCATCTTTGCTTGACCCTTTGATTCCTTGTAGTAAATTGTTTAAGGGATCACAAGACTCAGGACGAATATTGCTTATTTTATTTTATTTTATTTTATTTATAAGGCAATCTATTATTTGCTTGCAAGGTGACCAACATAGGTAGCTTCTAATCCATGTTCAAAGGTTATTTTAGGGTGATAGCCTTGGAATTGTTATAGTCTCTGTCAAGTCAGTAAGTCTAGCATTTTTAATTAGGAATTTGAGTTTTATTGTATCTTTTTCTTCCTTTCTGTCAAGGGCACCCTTCTGTGTCCCTGGTCAGAATGGTTGGTAGTGGTAGCTGGGCACTATCTAACTCTTCTTGCCTCAGATTAGACAATGTATGGTTCATGTGGGATAGTTTCTTTGAATCTTTGATTATCTTCATTCACTTTTGCTCCATATGACTATAGGCTTATAGTTTTATCTTAGAAGACTGTTCACAAGAATTTATAGTATCAGATGCTACTCTACAAATTAAAATGTGGAGCATTATTTTTATAGTTTGAATTGAGTCCTCTTAAAATATATATCAACTTGGTTGGGGCATGATTCTAAGAAATTTGGCAGTTGTGCAGTGGTTCACCATAATGTGATTTGATCTGATAAGCCATTAATTTTAAAAATGTTTAAGGGTGGAATGACACCTTGATTTGGTCATAGTCTCAATCTAATGTAAAGGTATATGACCTAGAGCACCTTTTATCTTATAAAATATAAAAGGAGAACATACAGAATGGGAAGAAATATTTTGCAACGACACATCAGACAAGGGACTCATTTATAAAATATATAGAAAACTACACCACTTCTACAAGAAAAAGACAAATAAACCAATTAAAAAATAGGTACAGGACATGAATGGAACTTCACCAAGGAGGAGATGCAAGAGGGCAACAAACATATGAAGAAATGTGCACGATCACTAGCCATTAGAGAGATGTAACTCAAAATAACTATGAGATATCATCTCACACCAGTAATAACAGCAAAGATTAAAAAAAAAAAAAATAGAAGACAATAAATGCTGGTGAGGATGTGGAGAGACTGGGATCCTCCTGCATTGCTGGGGTGATTGCAAAATGGTCCAATATGTCTGGAAAGCAATATGGCGCTTCCTAAGAAGACAAGAAAGAAGGAAAATGTCAAAATGGATGCCAGGAGAGACACTGAAATTAGCTCTCCAGCATAGAGATGCTAAAGCAAATGGAAGAAATGAAGAGGTCCAAGAGATGAACAGAAAACTTCAAAGGTCAGCTTCAGAAGATAAAGTTAAATATTAAAATAAAATGTGCAAAGAGGTGGAATCAGAAAACCAAAAAGGAAGAACATGCTCAGCATTTCTCAAGCTGGGGAAACTGAAGAAAAAATTTAAGCCTCGACTTTTGTTATTGAAAGATTCTCTGGGCAAATTATTGAATAATGTAGAAAGCAGCTAGAGAAGATGGAAGGAGTACACAGTCACTGTTCCAAAAGGAAAT
>NW_006408758.1:2734989-2737320 GCF_000296735.1 Chrysochloris asiatica
ATAAGTCTATAACTGTGCCCTCTATGAGGTTTGTTATATATGTAGATATATGAGTTATTCTTGATATTTTATAATAGAGGAACCATACAACATGTGTGATTGTCTTATTTTATTAACCATAATGTCTTCCAGATTAATCCATGTTAAAAGACGTTTTGCAGACTTCTCAGTATTTTTTATAGTTGTGTAGTATTCTGTTATATGTGTGTACCACAGTATAGTATACATTGATGGGCACTTAATTTGTTTTCATTTATTTTTGCTTTTGTGTATAATGTAACAATGAACATAAGTTTGCACATGGTTATTTGTATCACTGCTCTTTTATCTCTAAGATATGTACCTAGGAGTGGAACTGCTGGTTTATAAGATATTTCTGTTGCTAGCTTTTTGAGGAAGCACCATACTGTTTTCCAGAGTTGTTTTATCATAGCAAAAATTTCATAATTAAAATAAGATTATATTTTCCCATCATAAAGAAATGTTTATGGAATTATTATTTTTATTAATTATACCTATGACTTAATTTTTTTATATGAGTGCCTTCAGAAACCATTTTATTTTCTCTAAAAACAATACAAGAGAAAACACATTCACAGTCAAAGAATCAATTCTTAGGGGAAAGCTTATATCTCACTGTTCATAATTAAAACATACAATAATTCAATATGCTGTTCAAATGATGCCTTTTTGTTGTCTAAATATTAAATGAATTAGCAATTAACATATGGCATCTCTCTGATGCCTTAATAAATGTAAAGGAACATTTGCTTAAAGCTGTAGCCCACAGTTCCAATACAAATGAGTATTGCCAGGTTAAAATAAATTCTAAAATTTTAGAACAGACCAAAAAGTGATGAAGAATGAAAACTTCTGAAAGGTGAATTTGGAGACAGCTTTATATTTTCCTGTTCTAGTATGACGACAGAAGTCACCATTTCTATCCTTTTATTCTGACCTCATACTTTATACATCTGATTTTTTCTTCTGTTCCAAGTCTCTGAAAAGACCTCAAACTCATATTTACACCAACTTACTTTAAAGAACTATCTATAAATACGCTAAGAATGTATTTACTTTTTCATTAATTTAGGTGATTCCTGTATGTGCCCATAGAGAACACTGAACATTTAGCAAGTACAAACTATAATTCTATTTATATAAAACTCTCGAAAAGATACAGCTATGGTGATGGATCAGTGGTTGTCAAGGGTCAGGATTTGCTGTAGTTATAAAAGTTAACTTTAGGAAATTTTCTTGGGGGTGGGAATAAAGTGAAGTGGAGCTAGAACTATTCTAGATTCTGATTACTTTGGTGGTTATATAATTCTTAACTAGTGTTAAAATATACAGACCTGTAAATTTACTAAAGTAAATTTATAAAGTAAAAAGTTTCCTGAAATAAATATGATTTGATTTTTAATAATAAATATTAACTTTTCCTTTTATCCTTAATGGTAGAATTATGCTTAAATGTTTGTAGGATGAACTAATGAAAACATTCCCATATTATGAATGTTGTTGTTGCTGTTAAGTGCCATTGAGTCATTCAGACTGATATTGATATTGTATAGGGTTTCCAAAAAGTGGCTGGTGGATTTGAATTATCGATCTTATAATTAGTATTTCAGCTCTTATCCTACAGCACCACATCAGGACTTCAGTATTAGGATTGGTCCCTGAATTTTGAAATATCAGATTAATTTATTGATGGGTAAAGCACACTATAAAATATTTCCATAATATGCAAGGATCAGAATAAGGGATCACCTTAGGTTGACATCTTTTTAACTATCCTCATTTTGCAGACTTCACTAAATATTACTATTTAAAAAAAAATTTATTTGTCAGTGTGCCAGGTAGCATTTATTGTGATTTAAAGCAATGCTATGATTAATTTCTCTTCTCATGTGTATCCAGGCTCATCTTATTCAGTATGGTAAAACAATAGCTTATACTTCGCATTTTTATTGTTTTTAATTCAAATGCTGTGTTTCATACTAGGATAAAGCACATAAAACTGGAGGAAGCTTATACACAATAAAAATTGTCACAGAAAAATAATAAGATAAACATCAATCCACTTAAACTGGTCATGCATCTCAAAGTGTGCAGCTTTTGAGTGTTAATTGAATTGGTTAATTCAATACTTCCATATGCTGCCTGCCAAATGTACCAAAAAACCTATGTCTTCCTTGAGTAGTTCTGAGTAACAATTAAATATTCATACTGATTTTTATACGATGCTGAAATGAAATTATTTTCATTAATTATTGGCAACTCAATGATATCTAGCTTTTTAGTCCCTTGTTGTTGTTGTCAGGTGCCATC
>NW_006408758.1:2738961-2740713 GCF_000296735.1 Chrysochloris asiatica
CCATGGAATGAGGGATATCATTGCTGATGTTTGATGGATCTTGGCTGAAAGCAGAGAATATCAGAAAGATGTTTACCTGTGCTTTATTGAATACACAAAGGCTTTCCATTGTGTGTATCATGACAAGCTATGGACAACATTGCAAAGTATGAGTATTCTGGAACACTTAATTGTGCTCATGAGGCATCTGTACTTGGATCAAGAGGCAGTTGTTTGAACAGAACATGGGAACACTGAATGTTTTAAAATTAAGAAAGGTGTGCATTCTTTCACCATACTTATTCAACCTGTATGCTGAGCAAATAATCCAAGTGCTGGGTTCTAAGAAGAAACATGTGGCATCAGGATTGAAGGAAGTCTCATTAACAACCTGTGATATGCAGATGATACAACCTTGCTTGCTGAAAGTGAAGAGGACTTAAAACATTTACTGATGAAGATTAAAGAGCACAGCCTTCGGTATGGATTACATCTCAATGTAAGGAAAACAAAAATCCTCGCCACTGGACCAATAAACAACATTGTTATCAACAGAGAAGAGATTGAAGTTGTCAAGGACTTCATTCTTCTTGGATCAACTATCAACACTCATGGAAGCAGCATTAAAGAGATCAAACCACATATTTCATTAAGCCAATGTGCTGCACAAGACCTTTTTAAAGTGTTGAAGAGCAAAGATTTCACCTTGAGTACTAAGGTGCACCTGACCCAAGCCATGGTATTTTCAATAACCTCATATGGATGCGAAAGCTGGACAGTGAATAAAGAAGACCATAGAAGAACTGATGCCTTTGAGTTATGGTGTTGGAGGAGCATATTGAAAGTGCCATGGGCTGCCAAAAGAACCAATAGATCTGTTTTGGAACAAGTGCAGACAGAGTGCTCCTTAGAGGCTAAGATGGCCGTACTTCTTCTCTCATACTTTGGACATATTGTCAAGAGGGACCAGTCTCTGGAGAAAGACATCATGTTTGGTGAGGTGGAGGGTCAGAGGAAAAAAGGAAGAAGCTCAGTGAGATGGACTGGCCAAGTGGCAGCATTGATGGACTTAAGCGTGGCAACAGTATTGAGGTTGGCCCAGGATTGGTCAGTGTTTCGTTCTGCTGTGTGGCTATGGATTGGTACTGACTCGATGGCACCTAACAACAACAACAACAGAAATTTGGAAATAGAAATACCTTATGATCCAGAAATTCCTCTACTGATATTTACCCACAAGAAATATGAGCCATAACACGAGTAGATATATGCACACCAATGTTCATAGCAGCTCTATTTACAATAGCAAAAAGATGGAGACAGCCAAAGTGACCATCAATATAAGAATGGATAAGCAAACTGTGGTACAAACACACAATGGAGTATTATGCTACCTAGAGGAATAACAAGGAAGCTGCAAGCAATCGCATAACATGGATGAACCTTGAGGACATTATGTTGAGTGAAATTAGTCAGTCACAAAAGGGGAAATGTTGCATAGGACCACTACTGTAAAAGACTAAGAAAAAGAACCTGTACTGAAGTTTGGGGGGATTCTTTGCTGGTTACCAGGATGTAGGGGTGGGGTAAGTGAAGGGAGAGGAAGGTGGAGCACAGGGTAGGGAATAGACACAGGATAGTTTGGGTGCTAGGGAGGGGGGCAATGCACAAGAAGGGGAAGGGGAATGGAAGAACAAGTCAGATGGGAAAACCATTTGGCAGGTTTGCATGGGCTAAGTGGGATAGAGTTAAATAATGATGTATGCACAACCT
>NW_006408758.1:2746340-2752674 GCF_000296735.1 Chrysochloris asiatica
AGCACTCTGGCTGCACTTCTTCCAAAACAGATCTATTGGTTCTTTTGGCAGTCCATGGCACTTTCAGTATTCTCCTTCAACACCACAACTCAAAGGCATCAATTCTTCTACGATCTTCCTTATTCACTTTCACATCCATATGAGGCTTTCACATCCATATGAGGCTTTTGAAAACACAATGGCCTGGGTCAGGTGCACCTTAGTCCTCAAGTCCTCCAAAAAACTATACCAGACTCACTGCTATCAAGTCCATGTCAACTCATAGCAACCCTGCAGGACAGAGTAGAATTTCCCCATACGATTTCCAAGATTGTAAGTATTCATGGAAGCAGACTTCCATGTCTTTCTCCAATGAGGTGACAGGTGGGCTTGAATTACCAATCTTTCAGTTAATGGTCCAGTGCATTAACTGCTGCATAACCAATGTTTCCTGCTCCCATATCAAACTTCAAAACAATTTATATTTTACTTATTTTAAAAGGAATTTATTTCCTTTATTGTTTATCAATTTTCACTATCAGATACTTAGAATTTACCAATGTGATGTATGCTAATATAAAATATTTGTTATGAGAGATACTGTATATATCTTTAAATTATATGGGGTTGCATAAAAATATAAAACATTAGTGTATAAAGAAAAATAAATGTATAGTTTGGAATTCTCTGTGCATTCTGTTAAAAATAGAAGTTATGGGGTTTGCACAGCTAGCGGTAATATGGTATGGCCAGCTTCTTTAAAGATTTTCTATTTGTTTTTAACTGAAAATTTAAAGTGTACTTTTTAGGAACCCTAAAGCATCCTAAGATGATGGTTGGTACTCGTTCCATATCTTTAGAGGCTGCTACTAGATTTAGTGCTTTGAAGAATCATTGCTAGAGGAAAAGTTCTTTCCTAATAAGTGAAAGGAAAGGACTGAATTGAAGTGATTTATGGAATGGAATGAGAAAAGAAACCATCGTAGTTCTCTTTGGAATTACTCTGGTTCACTTACAGATTATAGTAAAATTGGTTTAAATGGAATATATGCTTATATGAAGTGAATTTTTAACTATTGAAATTTTATCAGCATGAAATACAATATGAAATTTAAAAAAAATTATTTATCTATTCACAGACCTTCCAGGCATGTTGATAATAAAATTTACTTTTGGTCAATTTTAGAGTAGAACTTGCATTTCTACAGTTTTGAGAAAATCACCAAGGAAAAACAAAGAAATATGCTAGACTGAATTCTAATATGCCCCCAAGATTCCATCTCCCAAAGGCATATTGGATGGACTTCTGAATATGATAAAATAATGTTACCTTATATTTCAAAAGGGATTTTTCAGATATAATTATCAGTTGCATCATCGACGTTATTAAAGGAAGAAGCCCAAGCAGCACTAAAGTCATTGGCAAAAAAAAAAAGAAAACAGAAAAGAAAAGAAAGGCTCCAGGAACTTACACATGCAAATTAAAAAGGGTCAACAAACTGATGTCACATTGGATGCTCTTACTTGTTTATGTTAAGAAATTTGGAAGACAGCTTCTTAGCCAATTCATTAGAAGAGATTTGTATTTGTGCCCATTCCAAAGAAAGGTGACCCAACAGAAGGTGGAAATCATGGAACAAAATTATTAATATCACAGGCAAGTAAAATTTTGCTGAAGATAACCAAAAATGATTGCAGCAGTACATAGACAGGAGCTCATCATCAGGCACTGTATCTAATGATGTTTTACTTCTGATCATAAGGTTTTCAATGTCTAAGCATTCAGAACACTATTTGTCTCAGTTTGCAATACTGTGGTGACTTGCATGTTGCTGTGATTCTGGAAGCTATGCCAATGATAGTTAAATACCAGGCAGGAAATCCATGGTGGATAGGCTTCAGCTGACCTTCCAGGCTAAGACAAACTAGGAAGAAACAGAAGGACTATTTCTATGATGACACATATGAAGTAAAGCTCTTGGGACCTTCATTTGCTTATGGGGCACAACTCAAAAATGAGGAGAAACAGTTTTAAACATACATTAATAATCAGAAAATAGAATGTATGAAGTATGAATCTAGGAAAATCGGAGGTTGCCAAAAATGAAATGGAATGCATAGACATCGTTATCCTTGGCTGAAATAGACTGTTATTAATAATTTTGTCTGACAACCACCAGGTTTACTATGATGGGAATGACAAATTGAAGAGGAATGGCATTGCATTCATCATCAAAAAAGGATGTTTCAAGATTTATCGTGAAATACAACACTCTCTGTGTTAGGAAAATATCCACGTCTGCAAAGAATACCTGTTAATACAAATAGTCTTCAAATTTATGCATGAACCACAAAAGTCAGTGATGCTGACTAAAGAAATCTAACAACTTCTTCTGTCTGAAATTGATCAAGCATGCAATCAAGTAGCATTGATAATTACAAGTGATTGGAATGTAAAGAATTGCAACAAAGAAGAAGGATCAGTCATGGGAAAATATGGCCTCAGTGATAAAAATGATTCTGGAGATTGCATGACAAAATTTTGCAAGACCAATGACATGCTCTTTGCAAATACCTTTTTTGAACAACATAAAAGAAAGTTAAACACATGCACCTCATGGTGGTGGTGATGTGCAGTAGAGTTGGTTCCGCCTCATAGTGACCCTACATAGAGTTCTGAGGCTGTAAATCTTTATGGGAGCTGAAAGCCTCATCTTTGTCCCACAAACATGGACCCAGGAGATGGAATACACAGAAATCAAATTGACTAAAACTTTGGAACCAGAAGGTGGAAAAGTTCCATATCACTTGTCAAAACAAGACAGTGGCAGATTGTGGAACAAACCATCAATTACTCATATGCAAGTTGAGGCTGAAGATGAAGAAAATTAAAGCAATTCCATGAGAGCCAAAATATGACCTTGAACATATCCCACCTGAATTTACAGATCATATCAAGAATCGATTTAATGAATTAGACAATAATTACTAAAGACCAGAAGAGTTGTGTGGTGACATTAAGAACATCATACAGGAAGAAAGCAAAAGGTCATTAAGAAGAAAAGACAAAATTGGATGTCTAAAGAAACTCTGAAACTGGCTCTGCAACATAGAGGTGCTAAAGCAAATGGAAGAAATAAGGAGGTACAAGAGCTGAATAGAAAATTTCAAAGGGCAGCTCGAGAACACAAAGTCAAATATTATAATGACATGTGCAATGATCTGGAATTTGAAAACCAAAAGAGAAGTATTTGCTCAGCATTTCTAAAGCTGAGGTAACTGAAGAAAAATTTCACTCCTTGACTTGCAATATTGATGATGGGCAAAATATTGAATGAGGAAGAAAACATCAAAAGGAGATGGAAGGAAGAAACAGTCACTGTATCAAACAGCAATGGTCGATGTTCAACTATTTCAAGAAGCAGCATATGGTCAAGACCAAATGACACCGAAGGAAGAGGTCTGAGGTACACTGAATGCATTGGCAAAAAACACGGCTCCAGGAATTGATGAAATGCAAATGGAAATCTTTAAGCAAACTAATGAGGCTTTGAAGATACTACAAAAATGGCTGCAACCGTACATTGACAGGGAACTGACAGAGATTCAAGCTAGATTCTTATAAGGATGTGGAATGAGAAATATCATTGCTGATGTCAGCTGTATCTTGGCTGAAAGCAAAGAATATCAGAAAGATATTTACCTATTCTTAATTGACTACACAAAGGCTTTCAATTGTGTGGATCTTGATAAACTACAGGCAACATTGTGTAGAATGAGTATTCTGGAACACTTAATTATGCTCACGAAGAACTTGTACATAGACCAAGACAGTTATTCAAACAGAACAAGGGAACACTGAATGATTTAAAATTAGGGAAGTTGTGTTCCAGTATTGTATCCTTTCACCATATTTGTTCAGTCTGCATGCTGAGAAAATAATCAGAGATACTGGATTATATGGAGAAAAACATGGCTTCAGAATTAGAGGAAGACTGAATAACAACCTGTGATATGCAAAGGTTACCAAATTGCTTGTTGAAAATAAAGAGGTCTTAAAATACTTACTGGTGAAGATCAAAGAACACAGTCTTTAGTATGGGTTGCATCTCAATGTCAAGAGAAGAAAAATCCTCACCACTTGAGCAACAGATAGCATTAAGATAAATAGAGAAAAAATTGAAGTTGACAAATATTTCATTTTGCTTCATTCAACCATCAACACTCATGGAAGCAGTAGTCAAGAAATCAAATGATGTATTGCATTAGGCACAAAACTTCTTTAAAGTGTTCAAGAGCATTGATGTCAGTTTGAGGACTAATGTGCACCTGACCCAAGCCATGGTATTTTCAATAACCTCATATGTATGTGAAAGTTACACACTGAATAAAGAAGATTGTAAAAGAATTAATGCATTTGAGTTATAGTGTTTGAAGAAAATATTAAAAGTGCCATGGAACACCAAAAAACCAAATCTGTGTTGGAAGAAGTGCAGCCAGAATGCTCCTTGAAAGCAAGGATGGACAGACTTCGTATCTCATACCTTGAACATAATATATGTAGGCCCAATTCATGGAGAAGGATATCATTCTTGGTAAAGTGGATGGTTCATTGAAAAAGAGGAAGACACCCAATGAGACAGATTTGCACTGTGGCAGTTGCAATGGGCTCACGTGCAACAATGATTAATTATGAGGCAAGGTCACGACCTGGCAGTGTTTTGTTCTGTCGTACCTAGGGTTGCTATGAGTCGATACCAATTTGGCAGTCCATGACAACAACAAACATTCAGAAATGTTTCTCCTTCCTAGTCTGTCTTACTCTGGATGCTCAACTGAAACCTGTTCATCTTTGGTGAGTCTGCTGGTGTTTGAAATACAGCTGGCACAGCTTTCAGTATCACAGCAATATACAAGCTACCAATAGATGAGTGGTAGTATTCAATCAGTAAATGCTCAAATTCCTAGACAAATTCGAATTCTCAAAGGTCTAGAAAATTAGGCATATTTTTCATTGTCAGTGGAGATTTGCTAAGTAGTCTGGAGATTTCCTCATTGTTAGAATGTACAAAAATAAATTATTTCCTTAATAAGTACTCAGATTATTGTTCTCTAACTGATTGTGTTAAATGATCAATTGTATAATTAAAAAGAAATTAATATTTTAAGTGCCAAACCATTACTTTCATTATGTTGATGAATTAGGTACATCTATTTTATAAGAACGTGTTTGGCTAGATTTTATGCTTGTTTACATGTACAATACTATGTCTAATTCTGATGTATGTGTATATCATTATATGATTGTTGTTGTTGTTACATGCAAAGCTGAGTCAGCATAAATAATAGAGAATTCTTCTAACTATGAAGTCTTAAACTATTTTATGTAGGTGAAATAAATATAATAAATACATAGGAATCACAAATGCAGGCAGACTTGGAAAGCTATTAGATGAGATGATTTTAAATCTTGTTTTCCTTTTTTATTAGAGGGGAAATGTTTTATGAATTTGTAATGTACCTACAAATTATTGCTTGAAGTAGTCATCCTTGAATACCTCCTCTAAATGCTCTTTTATCTTGATAAATCTGCCACCTGTCTCCTCATATGCAAGCAACAAGCAAGATAACTTCAAGGATGATATGTCCTTGCAAAGATGTTACTTTTACTTGTTAGAATCACAAAAATATATTTGAAGTTGGATGACATAGATAATTCTATGTTGTAGATTATTTTATTGTTTGAAACTGATTTTATTTGATAAATGATTGTACATATATTTCAGTTGCCCTGTGATTTGTAATACTTTTCATTAGGTTGAGCACACTTTCTGACCACTAGGTCTTTTTTGTCCGTGTGGCTTCCTGGAACAAAAATTCCTTCATCCTATTAAGAAAACTAAAAAGACTTAAGGAGTAGAAGTATAATCTAGAAGACAGAATTGAGATTCAACTGACCAGCAACTATTTACATATAAAACTTCTGTGCTTTTAAAAAGCTTTTGAGGTTTACTTTCATAACAATGCTGAGGAAAGTACTCTGAAACTTAATTTTCTTTGAATGAAAATTTGACCATTTCAAATATCTGATTAGTACTTCAATACTTTTCATTGCTTTCATACTAAACAACAAAATCTTAACTTCCATGCCATTCTAACAATTATTACATTTGAACCTACTGTTGCTACCACTGAGTTAATACATCTCATTGTGAGGCATTCCATTTTTCTTCATAGAACCCAGCTTCTCAGATTATTTGCTCAGCATACATGTTGACTAAGTATGGTGAAAGAATACAACTCTGTCACACACCTTTTTAAATTTGAAACCATTCAGTGTTCCCATGTTCTGTTC
>NW_006408758.1:2761211-2762478 GCF_000296735.1 Chrysochloris asiatica
CAGAACAAAACTTTAAAAACAAATATGGAGGATCTGGGAGGTCAGTCTATGACCAAAACATTTACAATGTGAAAGAAGGGAGAGACATAGGAACAGAAATCCATGTGGTGAGAAGGTCAGGTAGATAACAGGATAAAATAGACTGTTTTAAATGGATGGAAAGTTAATAGAATGTAAAGTAACCTCAAAGGATGTTAATACTTCACAACATACCACAAAAATGAAAATCCAAGAAATTAAAACTATGAAGAAACTGACGAGAAAGAGCACAAAAACACCATGAACTCAGCACAGGAAGGCATGTAGAACAAAGAAACCAGCAGTACCGCAGAAACCAAACACAATGAAAGAAATTTATCCATATCTATAGATAACTACACTGAATATAAAATGTATTAGGAAGTTTTCCATCCTTTTCTATATTTTAGAATAGTTTTAGTAGAATTGGTGTCAATGCTTCTCTGAATGTTTGGTACAATTCACCGGTAAAGCTATCTAGGGCTGGAATTTCTTTGGTTGGCAGCTATTTGATTACCTGATCTATGTCTTCTTTTGTTATAAGTCTAGTCAAGTTTTTTATTTCACATTGTGAAAGTTTAGGAAGATTGTATTTTTCTGGAAATGTGTCCATTGCTTCTAGATTTTCAAATTTGTTAGAGTACAACTCTTCAGAGTATTCTGTTATTACCCTTTTGATTTCCATTGGCTCTGTTGTAATGTCACCCATGTGGTTTCTTATGTGTGTTATTCGTGTCTTCTCTCTCTTTTTTTTTTGTCAGCTTTGTCAATCATTTGTCTGTTTTATCAATCCTTTCAAAGAACCAGCTTCTTGTCTTGTTGATTCTGTAGTTTTTCTATTTTCTATCTCATGTATTTCTGCTGTAATCTATTCTACTGGTGACGGTAGGTTTACTTCACTGGTCTTTTTCTAATTGTTGTATTTGTTGTGGTAATGTGTTGATTTTGGTTCTTTCTTTTTCTTTTTCTTTTTTTTTTTTGATGAGTGCATTTATTGCTATAACTTCCCTCTCATCCCTGTTTTTGCTGTGTCAACAAAGGTTTTAGTATGTTCTGTTTTACTCTCATTTTATTCTATGAATTTTTTTTTTTTTTTCATTCTTCAATTCTATTAGGGATTGCTTTATGTATTTGGGGGCTCTTTTGTTGGGAGCATTGACTTTTACTGAGGTTATGTTCTTTGTTCAATTGACCCTTTAATTATGAGATTAAGTCCTTCTGTATCTCTTGAGCTGGTGCCTACCTTAAA
>NW_006408758.1:2764015-2764707 GCF_000296735.1 Chrysochloris asiatica
TTCCCATGTTCTGTTCTAACAACTGCTTCATGGTCCAAGTACAGATTCCTCATGAGCACAATTAAGTGATCCGGAATACTCATATTTTGCAATGTAGTCCATAGCTTGTCATGATTCACACAATCAAAAGCCTTTGCATAGTCAATAAAGCACAGATAAATATCTTTCAGATATTCTCTGCTTTCAGTCAAAATCCATCAGACATCAGCAATGATATCCCTTGTTCCACGACTTCCTCTGAATCCAGCTTGAACCTACGAGTTCTCTGTCAATGTATGATTGCATCCATTTCTGAATTACCTTTAGCAAAACTTTACTCTCATGGGATATCAAAGAGATTGTCCAATGATTTCCGCATTCCTTTGGGTCACCTCTCTTTGGAATGGTAACAAATATGGCTCTCTTCCAATCAATCGGCCAGATAGTTTTCTTCCAAATTTCTTGGCAGAGATGAATGGGTGCCTCCTGTGCCACCTCACTTTCTTGAAAAATTTCAGTTTGTATTCCATCAGTTCCTGGTTCCTTGTTCTTTGCCAATTCCTTCAATGCACCTTGGACTTCCTCCTTCAGTAAGGCTCTTGGTCATATGATACCGCTTGAAATGGTTGAACATTAACCATTTCCTTTTGGCACAATGACTTTGTGTATACCTTCCATCTTCTCTTGATGTTTTCTGCATCATTCAATAATTT
>NW_006408758.1:2764807-2770242 GCF_000296735.1 Chrysochloris asiatica
TACCCCTCCTATTAATTTTTTTTAATGACAATTAGTTTGTTATATTTTTTTCATCCTTTAATTTGTAGTGTACTTTTTCTTTTGTGTATCTCTTGCAGACAGCATATTGAAGGATCCTATTATTGTTTCCATTCTTGACTTTCTGTCTCTTGACTTGTGCATTTAACCCACTGATGTTCAGTGTAATTATCAATAGGTATGTGTAGTGGTTGTGGGCTGCGAACCGCAAAGTCAGCAGTTCGAAACTACCAGGTGCTCTGCAACAGAAAGATGAGGCTTTCTGTTCCTGTAAAGATTTACAGCCTCAGAAACCCTGTTCAGGGTCACTATTGGTTGGAACAGGCTCGACTTAAGGGCACTTAATAACAACAACAACAATGGATTAATTGCTGTCATTATGCTGTTTGTTTTTTGTGGCACCGCTTGTTTTGCATGCTTTCCTATGCTTTTCCCCCCTGCTTTTTCTTGTTAATTTCTTCATAGTTTAATGTTTCCATCTTTGTTGATTTTCCTTTTCTTGCTTTGATGTGGAGATGTACTAATTTTCTTTGGGTTTACTCTGTGCTTTATTAATTTCTTCCTCATATAAAACAGTCTGCTTTATCCTAAAATATACTTAACCTCCTCACCACCTGGATCTCTGTTACTAAAATTTTCCTTTCTTATGTTTTGTAGTTGTCCTGATCATAGGCTGACATCACGGATCCCCTAATTTCATTCTTATGGTTTTGTTCTGCTCTGCCCTACTTCCATATCTAGATTGAGTTCTGGGTTGTGTTTCATGTACGACAACCTCTGGTTATTGTCTGTTCTTGTTAGTTCTCAGTTCAAAGACCTCCCTTTAGTATGTTTTGAAGTGCTGACTTGGTTTTTACAAATCCCTCAATTTCTGTTTATCCTGAAATTTATATTTTCACCATCATATGTGATTGACAACTTTGCTGGGTATATGATTCTTAGTTGGCAGCTATTTTCTCTCAGAGTTTGTGTATATCTCCCCATTGCCCTCATGCCTGCATAATTTCTGCTGAGATGTCAGAGCTTACTCTTATTGGTTTTCCTTTGTAGATAACATTTCTTTTTTTCCTAGCTGCTTTCAGGATTCTTTTAGGATTGACAGTATTCTGTCACCCACTTGGGTGGTTTTCTCTTTAACAGCACTAAGCTGAAAGAATGCATCCTTATCCTGAAATCCAAATGTATCATGTAGCCTTGTAATGATTCCCATGAAAACACATTGTTTTTGAGGTTGGGTTTGTTGCTGACTTGACCTTGATGTTGAATATTATACAGTTATCTTTTCTGCAGGCTGAGGAGTAGATAGACTAAGATTTGTAGATAAAGCAACATCTGGTTGTGTTCAAAGGGTTACTGGGGGTTGCTGTAACTGTTGTTTCACACAATACAAGGCCTGTTGAGGTTGTGAATATTGCTGTTATAATGCAGCCATTGAAGCTACAGTTTGTTAACACAATGCTGACTGATAGTATGCTGGAATTTGTGTGATAAGGCCTACTGCTGTCAATGCAGTCTGCTGTGTATAAATGGTAGGAGATGCTCCAAGGAGTGATAGCTGTTGAACACACAATGCAGCCGGCTGTGATACTGCAGTGACTGTAACCTGAGTAGCCCATGGCATATTCTTCTGATGTCCAAACTGAACCATGAGGTTGTTGTTGTTGTTAAGTGTTTTCAAGTTGGTTCCGACCAATAGCGTCCCTGTATACGGTTTCCAAGGTGCAACTGGTGAACTTGAACTGCCAACCTTGCAGTTCAAATGACTTTGAAGTCTGGCACATTAATCCACAGCACCACACCAGAACCATAATGCAAGTGGGAAAAACATCTGCTTGTTATTTTTTTCTATAGCAGTGATCTGAGTCAGATTCTGGATAGCACCAAAGCTATTTCAAACCATTCGACCTTGAGCCAACACCATTCCTCTTAAGTTTGTTGTTCTGGCATAGTATACCATGTGATTGTCATTTTCAAAATGTTCAAAACACCAGTCCATTTCAGCTCACTAATGTCTAAAGTATTGATCTTTTTGTGTTCCATTACATTTTTTTAAATTTTCAATTTTCCTAGACTCATAATTTTGTGTATTCCAGGTTCTGACTATTAAGTATGTTGCAACTGATTCTCTTCATTTTGAGTTGTGCCCCAGTATCAAAGGAAGGTCCTGAAAGCTTTGCTCCATTCACATAATCATGGTTAACTGAAGTTTGAGGAAGCAGATCTTCCCCAGTCTATTTTCAGTGCCTTTCAACCTGAAGAATTCACCCTCTGACACTGTATCTGAAGCTGTTCTGATGCTATTCATAATGTTTTCATCTTTTTGCACTAGTTCTGACACAATTTCTCTGCTATTCATAATATTGTCAGTGGGAAACATTCAGAAGTAGTCTGCCTCTTATTAATCCATCTTAGTCTGGATTGTTATTGTTAAGTACCTTCCAGCTGGATCCAACTCATAGTGACCCTGTACATGGTTCTCGAGGAGTGGCTGGTACATTTGAGCAACTGACCTTGCATTTCAAACTGATCTTATGGTCCAGTGATTTATCCTACAGTGTTAATTATCCCAGGATTAGTTCTCTTTTTTCCCCCTCTCAATTTACTCTCCAAGATAATAGGTATTGTATTCACTACTTTTTCCAGAGCCATTATCACAGTGCTAGTAAATAGTAGAAGTCTATTAAATGTATGCTGAATGAAGCAAAGAATGAAATTAATTGCCTACCATCTTAAATCTTAATCTCATGAGGCATTATATATTTTTATTTTATTGTCACTGTTGATATGTGTTTTCTTAATTTTTTTTTTTTTTTTTTAATTTCCAAAACCCAGAAAGTACTATAAAAATTGCATCCTTAAAGGTTACTGGAATATTTATTAAGCCCAAAATATGACTGATATTTTTCATAGTCTTTAATGTTCTAATGGAGCAAAAATTCGTTTTTACTTTGCTTAGTCCCTAGGACTAGTTGAATGGTTTGCTGTTGCCATAGTAACACTACTTAGTTTTTACAGTGTTTTCTTCATATTTTAAACATCATATTATTTCATTAGAAAAAAACACTAAGAATTTGGGGGCAAATAATATTGTCTGTTGCTGATGGCTAAAATACACACAATTTCATTCATTTTCTGCATATATTAAAATTTGACTTTTAAATCATACTTATTTTAATGTAACTCTAGTCTCTTTTGTGTTTTGAGATTTATGTTTTCCAATTTACAGAGTCAATCTTTATTCTTTTTAAGTTTGTTTTTCTCAGTATGTGTTTTTAATAGAAAAGCATTACTTTAATTCATCAAATTTAAATTTTCAGGTATTCAGCCCTGAAGAGAAAAACAACATAATAGTATACATTGTGGTCAGAATAGACCATAATGCAATTATTTAAGGCAAAGTTGGAATTTAATTATGTTACTCAAAGATTGGAGGTTGAGATATTTACTAGAATATTGTTTGATAAAGCACACTAAGAAAGTTTAATGCATTGACATATATGAACCAAGAGGAATGATGAATGTTTTCTTTCCTATTCCTAAGCAGATACAGCTAATATTCTTCTTATTTTTATAAAACATAGACACAGCATGTCAAAGGGCAAACTAGAGCTTTCTATTAAAATTAGAGTTTACTGAAGGAACAAAACAATCTGTTGTTGTACAGTGATTTGCGGAGAGTCACCAAAGTACTTCAGAAAAAGAAAATCCTCACATAGCTTAAATATATAGGACCCAGGATCTTAAATGAAAATTCTGATTTGTTGACACTGACAATAAATTATGCTTTTACAGACACAAGATAGTTTCAAGACCCCTTACATATTATTCTGCGAATAATAAAGTTGAGTCATTTAAACTGTCTATCTTAGATGGAGTCCTTGTTTGGCACTGTAGGATAAGAACTATACCACAAAAATGATCTGAATCACAAGGTCCGGGGTTCAAATACATCAGCCATTCCTCAGAAAGCCTATACAGGGTCACTGTAAATTGGAACAGACTTGATGGCACTTAACAATCTTACAGATATGTTGAGGGCCAGTCAGAATGACTGTTCTTCCTGGAAGCATGCTGTGAGAGGAAGAGGGAGAAAGGAAGAATGGTGCCTGCAGGCTTCTGAGGTATCCTGGCTAATTAATTTGAAAGTCATTTCAGAATATGAAGTAAACAGGAAGAAGTCCAGCCTGCATCTTTGGTGGAAGCCTTTTCTTATGCCAAGTAACTAGTTTTTATGAGTTCCTTCACAAACAGGGACATAAACAAAATGTTGGGAAGGGTATATAAGTAGCTTGAATGTGGTTTCGGTAAGTCTTTGAATAGATAGTATTTAAAATAATTTATCTATTATTAATATTTAATGCTATACCTTGACAAGATGTTTGAGATGAAATCATAACATATACTTTACAAATTCCTATGCTTTTTAAGATTCCATAGTGCTTCTGACAATTGAATTTCTTTCTCTAAGTTTAAAATTTTTATTTTTGAATTTATAGAGACATACAGATTCACCAGTCCCAAAATATCTGACTCATGTAAAGCATCTTTCTTGAATATTGATACCTAGATGTGTTTACTAGAAGATTTAGTACTTTGTTTAAATTAAGTGTAAAATAACACTTTTTTCCTGCTAACAGTTAATACTAGTACTTTAATCTGTTCCTTTTTTTCTTTCTTTTCCATGGTGCCTGAATTTTAGAGACTTTTTAAGAAGTTATTGTTGTTGCTGTTGTTAAGTGCCATTGAGTTGGTTCCTACCCATAGCAACTCTGTATAGTGTTTCTGAGGAGCGACTGGTAAGCTTGAATCACTGAGCTTGGGTTCAAACCAACTTTGTAATCTAGCACATTAACTCACAGCACCATACCAGAAGTCCACTGAAAACTAAACATCAGAAAAGTGAATGGAGGAAAAAAAACCAATGAAATAAGGTGGGAGAGAGGTTAGTAAAATTGTTTTGTAACCTATAACTATTTAATGAATTAAAAAATTTAAAGTTAAGAAAAAAATAGAAACACTTTAAAAACAGTAGCAGATTAAAGAAAAAATGAAAGAAAATATAAAAAGTTAATATAATTGGTCTACACTTCCAAGCCCTCATATTTATCATTTGGTTACATACTTTTAGATTTTGTAGAAAACATCACAATGTTCTGATGATAGAGCTTCTACTCTATGATAGATGGTATCAGGTTTCTGTTTTTGTTAAGTATCATTTTGAGTCACTTCAGATTCATAGTGACCCTATATATGGTTTGCAAGGAGCAGCTGGTAAATATGAACCATCAACCCTGTGGTTAGTTGTCCAGTGCTTATCCTAGTCATTCTCTGTTATGTGAGGGCTATGTTTAGGGAATCTTTTTTGTTCCCTGCAATTCATGCTTTGCCCATTAATTAATGGGTATTGTTCACATCCT
>NW_006408758.1:2770377-2774280 GCF_000296735.1 Chrysochloris asiatica
ACTTCAGAACCTAATATTTATATGCACAATTTATATATATATATATATAAATTGTGCATATAAATATTAGGTTCTGAAGTTCTTTCTAACCTCATTATATTGACTTGAATTTTGTTGATGGCAATGATAGTAAAGTATTAACAAATTATTCCCTGTAAAATATATAACATATATCATATCTTTTCATCTTAATAACAAATCAATGAGGTAAATATTAACTCTGAAATTTGCAACTGAAGCACTAATAAAATTAGCTAACATTTCATAAAGTTTATGAAGATTATAAGTATTTTTGTGATCTGTATTGTTTTATAATGTCTATTCTATAATAGCAGATTTGATGACAACAACTATCTATAGTAGTAGATCTTTTCTGGTGTTTCTTCTGGGCAACAGTAATTGGAACTAAGAGGTCCAACTTCATTTATTTGATATTTATTTAGCAACTACTGTGTGTAAATCACTATTGGAGTCCTGGTATGGCAATGTGGGTTAATGATCTGGAATGCAAAGTTAGTTTGAATCACAAGGTCGTCAGTTCAAGCTCATCAAATGCTCCTCAGAAATTCTATATAGAGTCACTACAGGTTGGAACTGACTTGACAGCACTTAACAACAACAACATTGTAGATCATGTTATAGAAAAAAAATTAAATAGCACTCACTAACCTATAAGATTATTTTATATAAATTTAATCCTTTAACAGTGAATGAGGGTGGGTTGCAAATCATTCTCATTTTATATGAGGAAATTTGGGTTGAAATAATGTTCTTAATCAGACAGGAAACAGTGTCCTTTATAGGAAATCATATTTGATATTCAGTGCAATATTCATAGAGTAGAAAATATGAAATATGTATATTATAGATTTATGAAATCTTAAGATGCTGTTTTACAGCACACAGTAATATGTGTGATAATTAAAGTTTTGTGGCAACTTGGCCAGGATCCTCAGTGGTTTGACAGTTGACATGTAACTATCACCCCATGTGGTGATTTGATGTTGTTGTTTTTCTTGTTAGGTACCTTGGAGTCAGTTCAGAATCACAGTGACCTTATGTATAATAGAATGAAACACTGTCCAGTCCTCTGCCAACCACCGTTTGTCCTTCTCCAGGGACCAGTCCCTCCAGAAAATATATCTGAAGTATGAGAGACTAAGGTCTGGTCATCTTGGTTTCTAAGGAACATTCTGGCTGTACTTTTTCCAACACACATCTCTTTGTTCTTTTTGACAGTCCTTGGTTAATATGCTTAATATTTTTCTCAAACACCATAACTCAAATACATCAAGCAGACAAGGCCTGGTACACAGTGCTGCTGCGATACTTCAACCCCATAGGTGTCCACGCCTCAGACTGTATTGGCGAGGATCCACAGGGCATCGTAAACAACATCATGCCTTACGTCTTACAGGTGGCAATTGGGCGATGGGAGACCTTGAATGTCTTTGGCAATGATTATGACACAGAGGATGGCACAGGTGTCTGGGATTATATCCATGTCGTAGAGCTGGCTAAGGGCCACATTGCAGCCTTGAAGGAGCTGAAGGAGCAGTGTGGCTGCTGAATCTATAACCTGGACATGGGCACAGGCTACTCAGTGCTGCAGATGGTCCATGCCATGGAGGCCACCTCCAGGAAGAAGATTCCATACAAGGTGGTTGTACGGTGTGAAGGTGATGTGACTGCCTGCTATGCCAACCCTAGCTTGGCCTGAGAGGAGCTGGGCTGGACCACAGCCAAAGGGATGGGCAGGATGTGTGAGAATCTATGGTGCGGAATCCTGCAGGCTTTGGTACACAGGCTTAGGGATCTTCCTAGGACAGACCAGAAAAAGAACAGAGAAACCACTGTCTGCTCTTTTTTTTTTCTCTTTTTTTGTTTTCCTTTATGTTAAATATGTTGGAAAGCTCTTCATAGCAGTATAAATTAGTGTCTGGGAGGAAGGAAGTTGTCCCTTGACTCCCTCACTTGCTTTTGGTCCCTACAGGGTCCTGGTTGCTCTGGAAGGTAAAGATTAGAGTTATACAGGAGGCAGACAGCTCCTCAAGAAATTCCTTCACAGCTGCCATCTCCTGGTCCAAGGAGACCTTAACCTCAGGTTTGATGGGTTAAGTGGCTAAATTGGAGTGTGAGTTAGGGAAAGTTTTGACTTTGTTCAGAGTCTCAGGGGTCCCTCGGTTCTCACCAGAAGACTGGAGAGACTGGAATATTTCTATGGACTATTTTATTCACCATCTATGTTTCACATATGTATGCAATTATTAAAAATACCATGGTCTGGGTCAGGTGCACCTTAGTTCTCAAAGGAACATCTTTGCTCTTGAACACTATAAATAGGTCTTGTAAAAATTTACTGAGATTCCAAGGAATACTGGTTCTGCAGATGTGGTAGGAACTTTTCCCAGAGCTTACAAAGAGAATGCCTTCCCCAAGAATTGGTACTCTGTATTTGTACTTCTAGTCTCTTAAACTATTAAAGAGTACATTTCTGGTAGTTAAAGACATCCAATTATAGTGTTTCTGTTAAAACAGCATTACATAAATAAGATAGTAGGGTTTAGGGTATATGTGTAAGAATATTTATCTGATACAAATTGCTTTATGATGATGCAAATGGAGTAAAGCATGTGGGAGCAAAGCCCTTGAGACCTTCATTTGCTGATGGGGCACAATTCAAAATGACGAGAAACAACTGTAAACATCCATTAATAATCAGAATATGGAATATACGAAGTATGAATCTAGGAAAAATAGAAGTTGTCAAAAACGAAATGGAACACATAAACATTGATATCTCAGGCATTGTTGTTGTTGTTGTTATTAGGTTCCATCAAGTCAGTAGTGACCCATAGTGACATTATGCACAGCAGAATGGAAAACAGCCCGATCCTGGGTGAACCTCACTACTGTTGCCCCGCTTGAGTCCATCGGTGCTGTCACTTGGCAAATCCATCTTGTTGGGGGTCTTCATCATTTTCTCTGACCCTCCATCTTACCAAACATGATAATCCTTCTCCAGTGATTTTTCCCTCCTGACAATATGTCCGAAGTATGAGAGACAAAGTTTGGCCATCTTGGCCTCCAAGGAGCACTCTGGATGCACTTCTTCCCAAATGAATCTATTAGGTCTTTTGGAAACCCATGACACTTTCAGTATTCTCCCCTAACACCATAACTCAAAAACATCAATTCTTCTGCCGTCTTTCTTATTCCCTGTCCAGCTTTCTCATGTATATGAGGTTATTGAAAATACCATGACTTGGGTCAGGGGCACCTTAGTCCACAAGCTGACATCTTTGCTCTTCAACACTTTAAAAAGGTCTTGTGCAGCAGCTTTGCCTAATGCAATACGTCGTTTGATTTCTTGACTGCTTCCATGAGTTGATAGTTGATCCAAGAAGAATGAAGCCCTTGACAACTTCAATTTTTTCTCCATTGATAAGAATCTTGTTTATTGGTCCAGTGGTAAGGATTTTTGTTTTCTTTACATTGAGATGTAATCCACACTGAAGGCTGTGCTCTTTGATCTTCATAAGTAAATGTTTTCAGTCATCTTCACTTTTAGCAAGCAAAGTTGTATCATCTGCATATCGCAGGTTGTTAATGAGTCTTCCTCCAATCCTAATGGCACGTTTTTCTTCATAGAACCCAGCTTCTAGTATTATTTGCTCAGCATACAGGTTGAATAAATGGTGAAACAATACAACCTTGTTTCACACATATTTTAAACCATTCAGTGTTCCCATGTTCTGTTAGAAGAACTATTTATTGGTCCAAGTACAGATTCCTCATGACTACAATTAAGTGTTCCAGAATAGTCATAGTTTGAAATGTCCATAGCTTGTCATGATCCACAAAATCAATATTCTATGTTTTCAGCTAAGATCCATCGGACAT
>NW_006408758.1:2796171-2797928 GCF_000296735.1 Chrysochloris asiatica
TCTTTGTAGCAGATCTGCTCAAAGTAATGCATTACTTCATTTCTTGATTGCAGCTTACAAGGGTGTTGATTATGGATTCAAGTAATATAAAATCCTTTTTTATCTATTTATCTTAACATTGTTTATGGGTCCATGAGGACTTTCCTTTCTTTATATTGAAGTGTAATCAATACTGAAGACTGTAGCGTTTGATCTTCTTCAGTAAGTGTTTCAAATTTTCTTTGCTTTTAGCAAATAAGGGTGTATCATCTGCATATCACATGTTGTTAATGTGTCTTCATTCCATCCTGCAGCAATATTCTTCTTCATATAATCCAACTTCTCTAGTTATTTGCCCAGTATATATATGTAGGCCAAACTAAACAATATTGATTTATTTCCTGTAAGTGTAAGAATATTAAAGTAGAAAAAGAAAGAAAGGAATGAGGGTGTTTTTGACAAGTAATATGTATGGATTCATGTAACAGTAGGAAATAGTCTTAAAGAAGATTACTCAATTATTTCTCATGTATTCCTCCATTTGCAAATGGATTTGCTCTTATAAATTTCATTGTTACTAGTATGGATGATGGAGTTCTGGTGTGGCTCTGTGGGTTAATGCGCCAGACTGTAAAGCGATTTGAACTGCAAGGCGGTGGTTCAAGCTCACCAGCTGCTCCTTGGAAACCTTATGCAGGATCGCTATGGGTTGGAAATGACTCTATGGCACTTCACAACAACAAGTATGGATGATAGAATGAACCTACCTCGAAAAATATTAATTATTCATTGATATTGAAAACAAAAAATAATGTTTTTTCTTTTTCTTATAACTCCACTGTCATCTAGTCAACTCCAACTCATCGCAAGCCTACATAAAGCTTCCAAGACTGTAAATCTTTAGAGAAACAGACAGCCTCATTTTTATCCCACAGAGCTGCTGGTGGATTTGAAATGTTGACCTTGTGGTTAGCAGTCCAATGCTTATCCTATAGTGCCATTAAGACTTCTTCCAGTTTCATATAGTAAACAAAAATATATTGAACTAATGAAATACTCCTTACACATATGTTGTTGTTGTTAAGTGCTGTCAGTTCTGACTGATAGATACCATCTATATGATTTCTGAGGAGCAACTGGTTGGTTTGAACCATTGACCTGGTGTTTAGTAGTCAAGTGCTTATTCACATATAATATTGGATAAGCACTTTACCACAAAGTCGTTTTAAACTGAAAGGTTGGCTGTTCAGACTTACTGGCCACGGCTTTGAAATCTTATATAGGAAGGTTCCTATGAGTCAGAACTGACTTGACACACTTAACAACATCAATGATGTACTGCATTTTACATAAACTATGCTTTACATAATATGTTTTTCTATAAAAGCAAACCCTTTTGAATCATTGTCACTACTTTACAACAACTAATACATAAATTTAATTTCCATTTACAAAATTAAAGAGAAGAGAAAACAGAAAGATAGATTCTGTTAACTTTCTGGCTGAACAAGCAAAAAACACAGAAAACAATGACATCTAAATACAAGATTGTAATACTTTTTCTTTTATCAAATTGCTTCTCAAGAATGCCTTTACAGATCACCAATTTATTAATGGATAATTAATATAAAAGGATAATATATAATAATGGCTTTATAATCTAAATTAGATTTATATCAATGTATCAATTGAACACCTTAAAAAGGTCTTGAAGAGCAAAGATGTCATCTTGAGGAGAAAGGTGCGCCTGACCCAAGCCATGGTATTTTCAATAACCT
>NW_006408758.1:2798814-2800580 GCF_000296735.1 Chrysochloris asiatica
TGGTCCATTGCCATCCTCACAATTATTGTTACGCTTGAGCCAAATGTTGCTGCTACTGTGTCTATCCATCTCATTGGGGACCTTCCTCTTTTTCACTGACCTTCTACCAATCATGATGCTCATCTCCAGGGATTAGTCCCTTCTGATAACATATCCAAAAAATGAGAGACAAAGTCTTGCCATCCTTGTTCCTAAGGAGCATTGTGGCTTTACTTCCAACACAGATTTGTTTGTTATTCTGGCAGTCTATGGTATTCTTCTTCAACACCACTATTCAAATGCATCAATTCTTCTATAGTCTTTCTTATTCATTGTCCAACTTTTACATGCACATGAGGCTATTGAAAATACCATGGCATGGGTTGTTGTTGCTGCTGAGTGCTGCCCAGTCTATTTGGACACATAGCAACCCTCTACAGGGGTTCCAAGGAGCAGCTAGTGAGCTTGAACTACTGATCTTTCTGTTTATGCCCACCTTGAGATTCACACTGGCCTTTCAGTTCAGTGCATTAACCCATAGCACCACACCAGGACTCCATGGCTTGGGGTAGGTACACTTAATAGAACATGAATTCATTAATGTATAATTAATTTACAAAGACTGTGCATATTAGTCTAGATCTCTAAAATACATAGAATTAATAGTTGAGATCTCTAGAATATTGCTAATTGATCATCTTTATCCATTATACATACTGCATGTGGTTAAAATCATACTATGTACATTTACCATAAAATTCTCCAATATTCTCACTGCTATATCATGTTTTTATATGATTTTGTGAATATCCTAATCAAATTCTCTTTCCCTCTCTTCCTGATTGCACAAAATTCTTGCACTGTGTCATCTTGATTACCTGTGGCTCAACAGCTGTTTTTTGTTTTGGTTTTCTTTATCTGAGTACTATTCCATTGCATGGAGTTAACACAGTTTGTTTATATGTTCACATATCAAAGCATATCTGATAAATACTAGGTGTGAGATTGTTGCATCAGATGATAAATTTATATAGAACTTTATAAGAAATTGACAAATCTTTTCCAAAATTTCTGTACCAACTTGCTTTACTACTACAAATGAACAAGAATCCATATTACTCTGTATTTTCACTGACACTTGGTACTGTTGTTGTTGTTGTTAAGTGCCGTCGAGTTGGTTCCGACCCATAGCGACCCTGTACAGGGTTTCCGAGTGTGTAAATCTTTACGGGGGTAGAAAGCCTCATTTTTCTCCCGCGGAGCGGCTGGTAGTTTTGAACTGCTGACCTTAAGGTTCACAGCCCGATTCATAACCACTATGCTACCAGAGCTACTGTTAGTCTTCTTTTATTTTTTCTTTTATCAATTACAATAGGTCTCTTTTATCAATTACACAAGGCAGACTGTGGAAAATATCATCAATTGATCATATGCAAATTTTGGTTGAAGCTGAAAAAATTAACTTGACGAGAGCCAAAATGTGACCTTGCACAACATATTCCACTTGAATTTTGACACCATCTCAAGATCAGATTTAATGCATTAGATACTTATGACCAAAGGTCAAAAGATTGTGGGAGGATCTCAGTAACAACAAACATAAAGGAAGCAAAAATCATTAAAAATAGGAAAAGAAAAGATCTAAACAGATGCCAGATAAGAATCTGAAATTTGTTCTCCAGTGTAAACATGCTAAAATGAATGGAAGACATGAAAAAATAAGGCAGCGAAACAGAAAAATTCAAAGGGCAGCTTGAGAAAACAAAATAAATATTATAATAAAATGT
>NW_006408758.1:2801930-2802884 GCF_000296735.1 Chrysochloris asiatica
TGTGCATAAGGTTGCTATGGGTCAGTATTGACTCAATGGCACCTAACAACAACAACAACATGTGCAAAATATTGAATGATGTAGAAAGCATCAAAAGAAGATAGATGACATACACAGAGTCAATGTACCATAAAGAAATGGTTGATGTTCAATCATTACAAGAGGTAGTATAAGTGCAATAACTAATGGTATTGAAGGAAGAAGTCCAAGCTGCAATGAAGACATTGGCAAAAACCAGGGCTCTAGGAATTGATTGGACACAAATTGAAAACTTTCAACAAACTTGCAGCACTGGGTGTGCTCATTCATATATGCCAAGACATTTGGAAGACAGTTACATGCCAACAAACTGGAAGAGATCCACATTTGTGCACATTTTAAAGATAGATGACCTAATAGATAGCAGAAATCATCTATCAATATTCTTAATATCACATTAAAGTAAAATTTTACTAAAGATAATTTAAAAATGACTGCAACAGTACATCAACAGAGGACTGCCAGAAATTCATGCTGGATTTAGATGAGGATGGGAACTAGGGGCATCATTGATGACATGAGATGGAACTTGGATGAAAGCAGAGAACACCAGAAAGATGTTTATTTTTGTTTTATTGTCTGAAAAAGCTTTTGGCTGTGTGAACCATGACAAACCATGGATAGCATGGTGAAAAATTGGTATTCAAGAACACTTCATTGTGCTCATGAGGAAACTGTACATAGTCCAAGAGGCAGTTGTTCCAATAGAACAAGGGGATGATGAATAGTTCAAAATCAGGAAATGTGTGTGCCAAGATTGATTTTCCTTTACTATATTTATTTAATCTATATAAAGAGCAAATAATCTGAGAAGCTGGATTATATATGAAGGAGAAAGCGGCATCAGGATTGGAGGAAGAGTCACTAACAACCTGAAAAATGTAGATGATACATCCGTGTTTGCTGGAAGTGAAG
>NW_006408758.1:2804371-2816258 GCF_000296735.1 Chrysochloris asiatica
TGCTATGAGTTGGAACTAACTTGATAATTCACAACAACAAATACATGAGCCATAATAAATCTATAGAAGTGAGTTTGGGTTTTTGGTTGTGTAGAAAGTACCACACCTCTCATATATGTTTTCTTGCACTCTCCAACCTCTCCTATTTTTAGTATATTGTATTACTTGATAAATTTGTTGCAAATGAAATTACATTGATATAATTTATTAACTAAAGTTCATATTCTATAATGTTGTTGTTGTTGATGTTGCATACCATCCTTTCAATTCTGACTCATAGTCACTCTGTGTAGGGTTTGAGAAAAGCAGCTGATGGGTTTGAAGTGACAAACTTGTGGTTAGCAGTCTGGTGCTCAATTTATAGCACCATACCAGACTCTGTATTTTGACATGTATGTACCTACACATATCATGCACTTATAAAACCCCACAAGACTATAAAACACAAATTGTGAATCCTAATATAAAAAAATTCAAGTAAATATAAGTTGTGAATTAGTATAAATTAAGTAATATAAACATATAAGTGTTAAGATTCACAGCTTGTGTTATAAATTCTTGTAGATTTATCCAAGTGTATTCATCTCAATGTAAAGAAAACAAAAATCCTTACCACTGGATCAATAAACAACATTCTTATTAACAGAGAAAATTTAGAAGTTATCAAGGACTTCATTCTTTTTGGATCAACTAACAACACTCATGGAAGCAGCAGTCAAGAAATCAAATGACATATAGCATTAGGCAAATCTGCCGCACAAGACCTTTTTAAAGTGCTGAAGATCATAGATGTCAGCTTGAGAACTAAGGTGCACCTGACCTAAGCTATGGTATTTTCAGTAACCTCATCTGCATGTGAAAGTTGGACAGTTAATAAGGAAGACAGTAGAAGAATTGAGGTTTTTGAGTTATGGTGTTGGAGGAGAATATTGTAAGTGCCACAGAATGCCAAAAGAATCAATAGATCTGTTTTGGAAGAGTGCTCCTTGGAGGCCAGGATGGCCAAACTTCGTCTCTTATACTTTGGACATATTGTTAGGAGGGACCAGTCGTTGGAGAAGGATATCATGTTTGGTAAGGTGGAGGGTCAGAGAAAAAGAGGAAGAACACCAATGAAATGGATTGGCCAAGTTGCAGCATCAATGGACTCAAGCATGGCAATAATAGTGAGGTTGGCCCAGGATTGGGCAGTGTTTCATTCTGCTTTGCATACGGTTGCTATGAGTTGGTGCCAACTCAATGGTACCTAACAACAACAAAGCCATATATGGGTGATTACATGTTTGGAACTGACCCTGGTATATGATGAAACAGTCCATTTTGCCTAATAATAGTCCTAGTTTTAATCTACTTTTTCTAAAATTAATAACTTTATTAGGGGCTCTGGTAGCATAGTGGTTACAAATCAGGCTGCTAACCTCAAGGTTCTCAAGGTTGGTAGTTCGAAACTACCAGATGTTCTAAGGGAGAAAGATGAGGCTTTCTGCTCCCATGAAGATTTGCAGCCTCGGAAACCCTGTGCAGGGTCACTATGAGTCAGAGCCAACTCCCAGGTACTTAACAACAACTTTATTTTGGTTAGTGCTTGCAGATTATGCATTTATTTTTATTTTTTACTTTTACCCTATGTTTTTAATATATAAATGGTATTTTGTAGGTAGCATACAGTCATCTTTGTTTTCTAAACTAATCTGTTAATCTCTTTTTGCTGATGTATTTGGAACATTCACATTAAAAATGATTCTTGATTTGATTCTTTGTTCTAACCTTTGTTCCACCCACCTCCACCCCATTCTTTATCTGAATTCTCTAGATTTCATTAGCATATTAATTTTTTTGTTTAATTTGCTTTCTTAACTTATTATGCACACATCTTTTAAATTTGTATTTAATAGATGACCAAGGACTTACCATACAAATTTTAAAGTAATCTTGGCATATCATCAAATAATATACTGGTTTATGGGAAGTATAAGGACCTTATAACAGTATAGTCCAAATTCTTCTGTTCTATTTCTTGTTATTGTTGTATATTTTTCTTCTATATATTTTATAAACACATACTATACTGCTACTATTTGTACTTTATATAGTCACATACATTAATATTTTAGAGCAATTAATACAAGAAAAGGATTCCTGGTGTGGCACTGTGGGTTAATGCTCTTGTCTGCATAGTTATTTGAACTGTAAGGATGGCAGTTCAAGCTCATCAGTCACTCCTTGGAAACCCTATACAGGGTCTCTATGGGTTGGAACCAACTCGATTGCACTCAATAACAGCAATATAAGAAAAAAGGAGTTATACTTCTTGTCTTTTTATTTCTAACACTCTTCTTTGTATAACTCTAGATTTCTAACATGAGATTCCTTAAATATTTCAGTGATTTCTGTCAATTTTTGTGCCTTTATAATGGTTTAATTTATCTATCATTTTTGAAGCATATATTTGCTGTTGTTAGTTGCTAAGTCAGTTCTGACTAATGGTGACCTACTGTTACACAGAATGAATTGTTACTACTTCCTGCATTATCCTAATGATCCTTGGCATGTTTGAATCCATTATTTCATCTATTGTATATCATTTCATGGGTTTCACTCCTTTTTGCTGACTCATTTCTTCACCAGCCATGATGTCCTTTTCTAGCAATCGTTCTTTCCTAATGTCAAGGTAAGCAAAAGGAAATCTTAACATCCTCACTTCTAAGGAGAATTCTGACTGTACTTCCTTCAATTCTGATTTGTTTGGTCTTCTGTCAGTAGATAGCATATTCAAATTTCCTCACTAAAATAATAGTTTGAATGTGCCAATTATTATTTTGTCATTTTCTATCTCTACTATATGTATCAGTTGATTGAAAAGACTAGGACTTGAGTTTTTTAATCATCAAAGTGATGCATTTGTGTTTTAAGACTTATTTGATTTCTTGGCTGTGTTTTCCAAGGGAATTTTTACTGAGCATCAAATTTTGATTTAATAGCTTTGCTTTTATTTTTCTTTAAATATATGTCAGTTCATTTGTTTTTACTTGCACGATTTCTTATAAGAATTCAGCTATAATTTTGTTTTTGTTTCTTTGTTGCTAATGTATCTTCTTTTTTTCTTACTGCCTTCAGTCTTTCTTTCTTTCTTTTTCTTTTTACAGAGATGTAAGTCATAAACATCTCTGTATAAAAATAAAGTTCTTATAAGAATTATACTAAAATTTTATTCATTATTATTTGTTTTTAACTGAGATTTATTCACAAACACCACAATTCTTCTGTCCATTTGTCATACTGTAGTGGCTCATATGCTGCTGTGATGCTGGAAGCTATGCCACCAATATTTTAAACATCAGCTGGGGCACCCATGGTTTATAAGCTTTGCTGGAGTTTCCAGATGAAGAAATACTAGGAAGAAGGAGAGGCTGACTACTTCTGAATATTTAGTCACTGAAAATATTATGAAGAGTGCTGAAACATTGTCAAATATAATGCCAGAAGATTAAAGCATTATGCATAGTATTTTCAGATATAGTGCCAGTATATGAGCACCTCACATTGGAAGACTCTTAAAATATGACTGGGGAAAAGCTGCCTCCTCAAAGTAGAGTTGACAGTGGTGACTTAAATGGAGTAAAGCTTTCAGGATCTTCATTTACTAATGGGATCCAACTTGAAATGAGGAGAAACAGCTGTAACAGTCCATTAATAATTGGAACATGGAATGTATGAAATGTGAATCTAGGAAAATTGGAAGTTGTAAAAAAATGAAATTGGATGTAAAAGATCAATATCCTAAGAATTAGTGAGCTGAAATGTATTGTTATTGGCCAATTTTAATCAGACAATCATATAGTTTACTAAGTCAGGAACAACAAATTCAAGAGGAATGGCATCATAATCATGGTCAAAAAGAATATTTCAAGTACAATGCTTCTTTTGATAGAATAATGCCCACTGGCCTACAAGAAAGACCAGTTAGTACAACTATTATTCACATGTTTTTTTAAACATCATAAAAGATCTATCTAAACATGTAGATTTCACAGAGGAATCAAATGAATCAAATTGATGGAATACAGAGGAATCAAATTGACTGCATCTGTGGGAAGAGATGGATAACAAACTCAACATCATCAGCCAAAACAAGGTCAGTAGAAGACTGTGAAACAGACCATCAATTGATCATATGCAAGTTCAGGCTAACGTTGAAGAAAATTAACACAAATTCATGAGAGCCAAAATATGACTTTGAACATATCCCACTTAAATTTAGAGACCATGCCAGAACAGATTTTATTTATTGGACTCTACTGATCCAGGACCATAAGAGATATGAGAAGACATCAAGAACATCATATAGGATTAAATCAAAAGGTCATTGAAAGGACAGGAAATAAAGAAAAGGCCAAATTGTATGCTGAGGAAATAATCTGAGAAAATGAATTATATGAAGAGAAAGTGGCCTCAAGATATGCACTCAACACAAATACCCAGCTATTGTCTCCTTTCTTGGATTACGCACATGATGAACTCTTTGTTTTATAACAAAACAATGCTCCCAAAGTATTCCTTTCCAATTACTTGGAATTTCCCTCAGTAAGGACTGGATTCCCAAACACCTCCCTTTCAGCCTAGATGAAATGGCAAGGTGGGGAGCATGAGATGCTCCACCATATTAAATTCTAGCAGCACTGAGTTAGCTGCTAGAAAGAAATCTGGTCCTAGGGAACAACTCTGGCAGGAACTGTGTGCTCCCAAACCCAGGATGCTGACATACAGTACAAGATGGATCTATGTTATTGTTGTTGTTAAATTCTGTGAGTTGGTTCCAACTCATAATGACACTGTATAGGATTTCTGAGGAATAGCTGGTGGGTTTGAACTGCCAAACTTGTGGTTCGCAGTTCAGTGCTGATCCTACAGTGTCACAGGAGTTCCCAAAGAACTGGGACTTGCCACAAGAACTCCCCAAACTCCAACATTAAATCAAAACAAAACAAAAACTCTCTCTCATTCCTTCCTAAAGCTATATTTTAATAAGAGAGTAATTAATGGACATTCAAGATTAAAATGATAGTTCTACACAATAAGCCCTGGACTGTGAACCATGAAGTCCTTGGTTCAAGTTCATTAGCCGCTATGTAGAGAAAGAGAGACTTTCTGCTCTGACAATGATTTAAAGCTTCCAAAACCCTAAACTGAGTCACTATGAGTCGGATTTGACTCGACAGCACTTAACAACAAATAAAAACATTGAGCATTAGGAACTTCTGGTGTGGCACTGTAGGATAAACACTGGAGTGTTACCCTTAAGATCAGTGGTTCAAACCTACCAGTTGCTCCTTGGAAATATTATACAGGGTCGCTATGAGTTGGAACCGACTCAACAGCACTTAACAACGGCAATCAACACTGGAACCCTGGTATGATGCTGTAGGATAAACATTGGGTTGCCGACCACAAGGTCCAAAGTTCAGATTTACCAGTGGCTCCTTGGAAACCCAATACAGGGTTTCTGTGAGTTGCTAACATCTCTATTAAACCTAAACGAAATAAGTTGTTCAAATCATAGTTCTCTCAGGTGACCACTTCTGTTAATTAATTTCTATGCTCACTTTGGATAAGATCTGGGTCAGTTCTTAGTTCTCACAAGCAGCAGTTACAAAGTTATGGATATTTTTATATGGCTCCATATGAATTATGTCATTACAGTAACTCTTCCTCCATCCTACCCTCAAAGGAATGTAGCCTAGGCAGAATGTTAGAGGGAGGGGGAAGTTGACTGCTTGTTTTGCATCATGGGACACCAGTGGGAAGATTCTGTCTCTTTCCACTTTGTCCATGATCTGAAAAATCTCTCAGATTTAAGCTTGCCCTTGGTATAGAAACAAGGACTCAGTACCCTTAAAGTGAAGGTGTGGCTCACAACATTTGGGGAGACCAACATAAGCCTGGAGGACCCTGTTGTTGCTAAGTGCCTTTGAGTCATTTACGACTCATAGCAACCCTGTTTAGGGTTTCCGAGGAGCAACTGCTGATTTTGAACCACCGACCTTGTGGTTCCAACCGATCTTGTGGTACTGTATCCCACAGTGCTACATCAGGAACCCAACCAAGTACTTTTATTCAATATGAAAAGAACTACTGCTTGTTAGTCCCTTTCTCTTGAACCAGCTGTTACTAAAACACCAACAAGCAGAGTGAAAGAGCCATCAACTACCATCTCCCCATGTGAAAGCCTCTGGGAGCAGGGAGAAAGAGTCAAAGGGAAAGAAAAAAAAAATCTGTCCCCAGCACTACATCCCAAGCTCAAGGTGAGGTTCTTGGGGAAAGAGGTTGGGAAAGAAGAGTGATGGAAAAAATGGACACAGAGGAAGATAAGAGAAACATACCCTCTACTGCACACTCCCATGATTTCATCAAGAACTGAGTGTTCTCCAGGTCATCAGGACTTGCTTTTTAAGGGAGGAAAAAAGCAACAACAAAATCTCAACCACCTTCAATCCATTGTCTTGTCTGAAAGCCAACTCAGCAACTCTATTTAGGTATTTAAGTGTTATTATTTAGGGTATTACAGGAGAGCTGGTGGGTTTAAACTTCAAATTTTCTCCTGTTTCAATTCCCTGATAATGACTAGTACTACCTTGCATGAGGAGTCCTGTTGTGGCGCTGTGGGTTAATGTGCCAGACTATAAAGCCATTTGAACTGTAATGCTGGTGGTTCAAGCTCACCAGCTGCTCCTTGGAAACCCTATACAAGATCGCTATGGGTTGGAACTGATTCAACAGCACTTAGCAACAACAAAACCTTGTATGAATTTACTTATTCTGATAATTTTATGTAAATGCAATCATACAATATGTATGTCTTTTGTGTTAGGTTTCTTTCATTTAACATAATGATTTCAAGGTCTATCCATGTTGCAGCAAAAATCAACAATTCACTTTGTAGTTGAATAATACTAAATTTCATTGAAATATATATAGGCTGGTGTGCATCTGACTAGTTTCACTTTTTGACTATTTATCAATAATGCTTCTTTTTGTGTGGGTATATGTATTCAGTTCATTTGAGTATTGCTGAAGACCATTCAAAAACAGTTGCATTACAGTACCCTTCAGTTGTTTAAATGATTATATATTCCTGAGTGCTTTTGTGTACTCAAAAGCAACCCCCCCCCCAAAAAAAACAACTCAAAATCTCAAAACAAAACCCACAAATACAAAGGGAATAGAAGATAATAGTATTAAACGATGATGTGTGGAGGGGATTGTAATCATTACAATGAAACGAAATACAATAGGATGAGTGCAAAGCCAATGTTATTCAATGTAAACTATCACTCAATTCACAGTAAAAGCTTTAAAAAACAACACTGCTGTATCAGTACATTGACAGGGAGCTACCAAAAATTTAAACTAGATTCAGAAGTGGTCATGAAATGATGGCTGTAATTGTTGATGTCAGATGGATCTTGGCTAAAAGCAGAGAATATCAGAAAGATGTTTGCTTGTGCTTTATTGCCTGTGCAAAGACATTTGACTGTGTGGAACATAACAAACTATGGATAATGTTAAGAATAATAGGTGTTCCAGAACACTTCATTGTCCTCATGAGGAACATGTACATTGATCAAAAGGCAGTTGTTCAAAGAGGAAAAGATAATACTGAATGGTTTAAAATCAGGAAAGGTTTAAAACCTGGGATGTATCTTTTGACCATATTTATTTAATGTGCATGCTAAGCAAATAATCTGAAAAAGTGGATAACTGGAGAAAGATTGAAGTTGTCAAAGACGTCATTTGGCTTGGATCAACAACCAACACTCATGTAAGCAGCAGCCAAGACCTATTTAATGAGTTCAAGAGCAAAGATGTCATTTGAAAGACTAAAGTGCACCTGACCATGTTATTTCTCAATCATCTCGTATTCATGTGAAAGCTAGATAAGGAATAAAGAAGAGCAAAGAAGAATCAATGCCCTTGAATTATGGTATTGACAAAGAATAAAGAATATCTTCTGGACTGCCAGACAAAAAGAATCTGTCTTGGTAAAAGTACATTCCCAATGATCTTTAGAAGCTAGGACATGTTGTCACTAGGGACCAGTTCCTGGAGAAGGACATCATGCTTGGAAAAGTGGAGTGTTATTGACAAGGGGAAGACTCTCAATAAGACAGATTGATGCAGTGGCAGCAATAATGGTCTCAAAGATGATAATTGTGAAGAAGACATAATATTGACCAGTGTTTTGTTCTGTTGTGCATAGGATCTCTATGAGTCAGAACCAACTTGATGGCACCAAACAGCAACAGAATTGCTGGATTATATTTTAACAATTAAAGATTTTGAGAACTATCCAAACTGTTTCTAAAGTAATTATACCACTCTACAGTCCTGGTGTGGCGTTGTGGGTTAATGCGCCAGACTGCAAATCCATTTGAATTGCAAGGTTGGTGGTTCAAGCTCACCAGCTGCTCCTCAGAAACCCTATCCAGGGTCGCAATGGGTTGGAACTGACTTGACAGCACATAACAACAACAGTCTCATTAGCAATGTATAAGGCTTCCACAATCACATGAATAATTTTTGTGTGTGTGTCATCCACACAATGTACTGGCATTTGGTTTAATTTTGAAAAAAGAAAATACATACAATTAGTGACATTTGTATATATATATACACATATACATATGTAGCTGTTTGAACTACAAGCTCAGTGGTTCAAGCTCACCAGTCGCCCCTTGGAAACCCTATGCAGGTTGCTATGGGTCAGAACCGACTCGACAGCACTTCACAACAACAAAATATACATACAAATGTATATATACATACATATGTGTGTGTGTATATATATATATATATATATATAAAGCTTTTATTGTTAATTGAATGATAGTTTACATGGCAGAACATTGGTTTTGTACTCAACCAATCGGCTTTTGTTTCACTGAAATAATTACAATTCTCTCCATGCACCATCAGTTAACAGTAGTTGCCTCTATTCCTTCTTTAGTATTTGTTGTTGTTGTTGTTGATTTTTGGTGTACAAAAAAACACGCATGAATATATAATTGTTTAAACAACCAAAAGGCACATTTGGCAAGCTAGCCTCCTGGCCACCAGCACACAGTCTTTCTCTTTCCTTGAATCTAGAGTCCTCAGCTGCTCTATATCTTGTCATCACTTCTATCTCTTGTCTTTGGTGTCGCTGCTTCTCTGGTTAGGATCCCACATTTCTCTCATGCTCTTCCCTATTAGTGGTCCTAGGTCTTCTGTTCCTGGAATGTAAGATTAACTCCTCTCTCTTTTTTGTTACACAACTTGTACCTTAACAGTTGTAACAATCACAATTAATCATGGTGACAATTACTATTGTATCAAAAAGAATCCTCTCCCCATCTCATTTCATTAGGCCCATTTAGGCAAGATGAAAACTATTCAGTAGGGATTCTACCTTCCCCCTCCTCACTCTGAAACTAAACTTCATCCTGAAAATGTGTAAGCCATCCACTTTGGGCCTTTATAGCCCTGCCAATGCTCAGCTTCCTGTCCCTATCCACCCTGTGTGCTGAGGAGATAGGCTTGGTCCTTGATGTGAAGACTCCTTCACTCTCGGCTGGTATTTTGAGCTACTACATCCATAAGTAAAGATCAAATTTATCAAATTGTAGCAATTTAGACTTGCTTCCTGTATCAGATTTCTTTATCTTCTTCTACTTGAGTTCTGATCATCAAGCCATCAAAGCTATGTCAAATGAGTACTATCTGCAAGTTTGGACATTCTTGCATGCCTCCCCCCACTCATATCAGCTGGATGCTTCACTCTCCGCTGTAACCCTAGTGGCTAGGTCAGTGTTTATGGGCTCAGGAGTTTCCAGATCTCCCCAAACTTTGGACCAAACAGCCTTTCCTCTTCTCTCTTTCATGTCAAGGTCAACAGGAGTCTATGGAACATTATCAACCTCAGCCCATGTCTTCATTACTGCGTTTCCCCCATTTCCACTCACAAATTGACCACGCAATCACCAGTGAGCTTACAAGTTTTCTCAGGACTTGGAAGGCCGTTTGTCCTGAAGGGAGTTAATGGCTTTCCTTGATGGCTCCCAGCGAATAGCTTGCTTGTTCTTGCAGTAGCCAAACAGTCTGCTGTTTTGTTTTTTGTTTTTTCCTTTTGGTCTTTCTTTCAAGAAGTATCTTCTGTTCCTCTTGATGCTCTGGATTTGTCCCTCATGAACAATTTTATTGTTTGTCTCTTTGTTTCTAGTCACCAATGTCAATGATTCAAGCCCATGAGTCACTCCTTGGAAATCCATAAAGGGTTGTTATGAGTTGGAACTGACTCATAGCACTTAACAACAATGGTGTGTTTAAAGTGGTATCTCATTGTCATTCTGATTTGTATTTCTTTAATAACTAATGATGCTGAACAATTTTTCTTTGGTGTATTGGCCATTTATATATCTTCTTTTGAGAAATAGCTATTCAAAGTATTTACAAAAATTTCAAATTAGGTCATTTTACCTCATCATTTAGTTGTAATAGTTCTTTATATATTCAGAATACTAGACCATTATCAGATACAAGTGAACTTCAAAAAGATTGTGGAAAAATTCCACTATCTTTTTATGTCAAATTGTTTTTTCATGAATCCTTTGAAGTCCCTTATATGTGATTTAAAAATAAACAATGTTCTTTTTCCATTTTAATGGCCTACAAGCTTTATATTCTGGAAACTATTTCATAAAGACCTCTGAATTGGTCAAGGTTCTCAGTTGTAAAAAAATTAAAAAAATCCAGAAATAACTGGATAATTGAAAAAGAAAATTAACTCATTAATAAGATACTGGCTAGTTCAGGAGGTCTATAAAACTATGTTGGCATATATACTATTGGTCACATACACTCTGTTGTTGTGCTGTGGAGTTGGTTCTGACTCATAACAACCCTATATAAGTTTCCCAAGGAGTGGCTACTGGGTTTGAACCACTAACCTTGTGTCTAGCAGTACAGTGCTTATCCTAGAGTGTCACACCAGGACTCCTAGTCTGCACTATAAGAAATTTTCAGAAAGACCTTGGAAACCAATTTCTGTGATTATCAATCTTCCACGTATTTAGTGTTGAAAGCTCGTACTTATCATGGAAACTTATTAAAGCTTCAATTAAAGCTCTCTTAGATCATTTAATTTAAAAAGATAAATGAGCATTGACCACCCACTTGGCTAGGCTCTGATCATGAGTTCTGTTCTGTTTGATTTAGCTACTCAACAACTTAGCCATGTTAAATGAACATTCTTGCTACTAGTGAATGAATAAGGGAACTCTCTAATTCTGTTGGGTTTTGATACTAAACAGCATATCCTGAGATTCTTGTTTCATCTGATGTATATGGAAAGTACGAAAAAGAATAATTATAATCCACTTGCAGCTGGCTGAGCTTAAGATCAATGCAATGAGTCATTGGAGTGCCAATTAGTACATTTCAGGAGATAGTTGCAATGGGTGCTTCCCCATTTCCTCACAGTAAGATGGTCAATTTGTGAGAAGCAAACAATCCTTGCATGTCTTTCCAATTTGTAGCATATCCACTTCAAATTAATATATAATATATTACATAATAATATTATAAATATAAATATACTGGCGTCAGCATACGCAGACCCTGGGTTGATCAGTGGCCCTGTGACATGGATGAAAATCCAATTCCAAGGCCCTCCTCAGGATAGCCAGCCATGGATCCTGAGGGCCAAGGAAGTGACCTCCTGATGGCCTGGGTTAATTGGTTTTTGCGAACTCACTGGTTGACTACCTCTGTATAATTTTCTTTGGTCCTAATATTGTTCATTCTATGCTTCTAACTCCAGTAATTGTAGCTTCTGAGAAAATGGTTTCTTTTA
>NW_006408758.1:2817674-2818876 GCF_000296735.1 Chrysochloris asiatica
TGGATATTATCCTATTACAGACAGCGTTGTACCTCATGACTGATCTGGATATGTTCTTTTTGATGATGAATGCAACACCATTCCTCTTCAATTTGTCATTCCAACCAAGTGGTTGTCAGAATCAAAATGGCCAATACCAGTCAATGTCAGCTCACTAATGCCTAAGATATCAATGTTTATGTGTTCCATTTCATTTTTGACAGCTTCCAATTTTCCCAGATTCATACTTCATACATTACATGTTCTAATTTTCAATGGATGTTTACAGCTGTTTTTCTTCATTTTGAGTTGTGCCCCATCAGCAAATGAAGATCCTGTGGGCTTTTCTTCTGCAGTCTTTTCTCCCAGGAGCTTTACTCCATTCGAGTTATCATGGTCAACTCTACTTTGAGGAGGCAGCTCTTCCCCATTCGCATTTTGAGTGCCCTCCAACCTGAGTGGCTCATTTTCCAGCACTATATCTGACAGTGTTTTTCTGATACATTAAAAACTGAAGATGCAAGGCCAGAAGAGTTGTGGAATGACATCAAGAACATCTTACATGAAGAAAGCAAAAAGTCATTGAGAAAAGAAGAAAGAAGGAAAAGGTCAAAATGGATGTCAGAAGAGAAATTGAAACTTGCTGTGCAGTGTAGAGATGCTAAAGCAAATGGAAAAAATGAGGAGGTCCAAGAAATGAACAGAAAATTTCAAAGATCAGCTCGAGAAGATAAAGCCAAATATTACACAAAAAAATGTGCAAAGCTCTGGAGTCAGAAAACCAAAAAGGAAGAACACGCTCAGCATTTCTCAAGCTGCGGGAACTGAAGAAAAAAATCATGCCTTGGCTTTCACTATTGAAAGATTCTCTGGGCAAATTATTGAATTATGCAGAAAGCATCAAGAGAAGATGGAACTACTGTGAACCTGGGTGGAGAACTGGTCGGCCAGTAGCGAGTCAACAACTGGGGACTAATGGGCTCAGAGTCAATGACACAGCCACAGAGGTCTGCAGTGGAGAGTGGGGCGGCCAGCCAATAAAAAGAGGCCGGACAGATGCAAGAACACCCACACTTGCAGATGATACCCATTTGACCTGACTTCAATGACTGGATAAACAGAGCTCAACTCGAAGAAGAAAGAAGAGGAAAAAAGCGTCATCTGATACAATTCGATAAACATGACCTACACCTATACATGCAGTAGCTCAAAAGAGGAAACAA
>NW_006408758.1:2820679-2822464 GCF_000296735.1 Chrysochloris asiatica
GACTTAAAACATTTACTGATGAAGATAAAAAAGTACAGCCTTTGGTATAGATTTCATCTCAATGTAAATAAAACAAAACTCCTCACCACTGGACCAATAAACAACATTCTTACCAACAGAGAAATGATTGAAGTTGTCAAGGACTTCATTCTTCTTGGATCAACTATCAACATTCATGGAAGCAACAGTAAGGAGATCAAATGACATATTGCATTGGGCAAATATGCTGCACAAGGCCTTTTTAAAGCGTTGAAGAGTAAAGATATCAACTTGAGGACTAAGGTGCACCAGACCTAAGCCATGGTGTTTTCAATAACCTCATATGCATGCAAAAACTGGACAGTGAATAAGAAGACTGTAGAAGAATTGATGCTTTTGAGTTATGTTGTTGGAGGAGAATATTGAAAGTACCATGGGCTGCCAAAAGAACCAATAAATTCATTTTGGAAGATGTGCAGCCAGAGTTCTACTTAGAGGCCAATATGGCCAAAGTTCGTCTCTCATACTTTTGACATATTGTCAGGAGGTAACAGTTACTGGAGAACGGTATCATGTTTGGTGAGGTGGATGATCAGAGAAAAAGTGGAAGACCTGTAATGAGATAGATTGGCCAAGTGGCAGCATGGATGAAGTCAAGCATAGCAATAGGAGGGAGGCTGGCTGAGGATCGGGCAGTGTTTCATTCTGCTGTGCATAAGATCGCTATGAGTCGGTAGTGACTCAATGGCACCTTACAACAACAACATATACATATTGGCATAAAGAGTGTTTTCTTGTGGCATTAAATATATGAGATATCTTCAAGATACTGTACTATGGGTTCTTTGTAGCAAGTAGATAAACCAGCTGAAGCAGAAAAACTATCAATCTTTATGAACTTGTTTATGTATTATGGTGAAAGTTTTAGTCAAAAATTATGTGTTGATGGCAAACTCTGCTTAGGTGTTTAGTGTCAGGGAAAATTTTAAAGTTTTTTTTCGTTGTTGTTTGTGTGTGTAGTTTCTTGGCACTACCTGTATTTAGGTCAAAATTAAGTTTCTGTTGGTAGGATAAGCTCTTACTAATAGGAACACCAAATGTATAACAGAGTAAAATTGGGTCAGTTGAAAAATATTACCAAAACAATGTACTTATTTAATATAGTGCTCGCTCATTATTCTTGGTCCTAAATAGCTTACAATGTTTAGATTAAATTTAAGGTCTTATAATATACAAATAGTTTAAAAATAAAATTAATTAATGTATTTTTTATGTCATAATTTTAGGATATCTTAGAATTATAGCAATTTTAATGTGTAGTGAATGTAACAGAGCAAAAATTATTTAGAGAAGTCAAATATTTTCTTACTGAGTGCAATTGGGTAAAAACTATTTTTATAATATGTTTTCCATTGGAATATGTGAGGGTATGTGTATATATGTATATGTGGTGTGATAGTGATGACAAGATGCTTTTAAATAAAAAAATAAATCATAGACTTTAATTTAGTGTGTTAGTTACCAACTTATGCATAATAAATTATGAAAAAGTATTGTTAGGTACTGTTGAGTCAGTTCCTATTAATAGCAAATCTATGCACAATAGAACTGCGCAATCCTGTGCCATTCTCACAGTTGTTATGTTTGAGCCCATTGTTGCTGCCAATGAGTCAATCCATCGCTTTAAGGCTCTTCCTGTTTTTCAAGGACCCTGTACTTTTACAACCATGATATCCTTCTCGAGGGACTGGTCCTTCTTGACCACATGTCAAAAGTAGGAGAGATGAAGTCTCACTATGCTTGCTT
>NW_006408758.1:2823646-2834689 GCF_000296735.1 Chrysochloris asiatica
GATTCAGATCATCCTATTAGCATCTTCTTCCACCTTCTTTCACCTAGACCCATCAGAAAAAAAAAAAAAAAAAGATGTTTCATGGGAATTATGAAGACTATGGGTAGAAGTAAATCAATGCATTGCATTTTTCTAAAAAAAGATTTGTTCTTTTGGCAGACCATAGTACTTTCAATGTTCTTTGCCAACACCATAATTCAAATGCATAGATTCTCCTCTGGTTGTCCTTATTCATTGCTCAACTTTCGAATACATATGAAGTTATTGAAAATACCATGGCTTGGGTCAGGTACAAGCTAGTCCTCAAAGCAACATCTTTGCTCTTTAATACTTTAAAGAGGTCTTATCCAACAGATTCGCCTAATGCAATATGTTATTTGATTTCTTGACTGCTGCTTCCATGAGTACTGATTGTGGATTCAAGTAATATGAAATTTTTCACAACTTCAATCTTTTCCTTATTTATCATTAGTTTATATATTGTTCCAGTTGTAAGAATTTTCATTTTCTTTACATTGAAGTGAAATCTGTACTGATGTCTGTATTATTTCATCTTATTTTTAGCTATCTAGTGCTGCTGTGACACTATGGTCTAATGCGTCAGACTGCAAAGTCGTTTGAAGTGCAAGGTCAATGGTTCAAGCTTACCAGCTGCTTCTTGGAAACCCTATACAGGGTTGCTATGGGTCAGAATCAACTTGAGGCACTTACAACAACAAGTGCTGCTATAAGGAATTCTGGTAGCATAGTGGTTATGAATCCGGCTGCTAACCTCAAGGTCCACAGTTCAAAACTACCAGTCATTCCATGGGAGAAAGATATGGTTTTCTGCTCCCGTAAAGATTTACAGCCTCAGAAACCCTGTACAGGGTCGTTATGAGTCAGATTTGACTTCACATCACATAACCACCAGTGCTGCTGTAAGATAAATACCAAGTGGATGGCTTTAACAAATAGAAATTAACTGTCTCACAGTGTGGTGGTGGTGGTGGTTATGTGCTGTGGAGTTGGTTTTGACTCATAAGAGACTCTGTATAGGGTTTCCGAGGAGTGACTGGTGGGTTTGACCCACTGGCCTTTCAGTTAGCTGTCCAGTGTTTATCTTACAATGCCTTACACAGGACTCTCACAGTTGGTGCTTGTGTTGGTTGTGTGCTATCAAGTTGGTTCTGAGTCATAGTGATCCTGTATAGGATTTTTGAGGCTGTACATGTACATCTTTATGGGAACACAAAGTCACATCTTTCTCCCATGGAGAAACTGATAGATTTGAACTGCTGACCTTGCCCAACCCATAATTGACTCTTCTCCAGGGCTCCTAAGAATTTGTTTTTGTTGTTGCTAAGTGCCTTCAAGTCAGTTCTGACTCACAGTTTGTTGTTGTTAAGTGCCGTCGAGTTGATTCCCACCCATAGTGACTCTGTATAGGTTTTCCAAGGAGCAGCTGGGGAGCTTGAACCACCGACCTTGTAGTTCAAACGACTTTGCAGTCTGACACTCTAGAACACAGCACCACACCAGGACTCCAACTCACAGTTTAGGAAACTACAAATCTAAATTCAGAGTACAAACTCTAGGGAAAGGATTTCTTTTGGTCAACTCTTGGGAAAGGTCCTTGTCTCCTTTCAGCATCTGTAGGCCCAGTATTCATTGGCGTTCTCCATATAGCTTTGCATCAATATTTTCCTGGATCTAGAGGCTTCACAATGCAGGGACCCCAAGTCCAAAGGACACACTGGCTCTTTTATCTTGATAGTAGTTGGTCCCCATGAGCTCTGCTCATTCCTTTCTCCTTTTATATCTCAAAAGAATTAAAAATATACAACTTAATCCTATAGATTGCAACAAACCTCATTAACATTATAGAAGTGAGGATTTACAATACCTGTGATAATTAATTCAGAACAGAGCTGGTCACATCAGACCAAATAACAGGGGTGATTGCAACATGTTAGATCTCATAATGGAAGCGAAGACTAAGTCTTAACTGCTAAACCACTGAAAATCCAAATAAAGTTGACACAAAACGTTAACTATCATATTCCTCCCCTTGTCAACTTAGTACCTATACACATCTCCTTAAACCACACATAATCTCAAAATAAAAACAATTTTAAATTCATACTTGCTCCTAATATACAACAAACACATGCACAACTGAAAACACATTAACTCCATTAAGTTGTTTTTAGGTGCTGTCTAATTGGTTCTGACTCATAGTGACTTTATGCATAACAAAGTAAAATGCTGCCCTGTTAATACCATCCGTACAATTATTTTAATGTTTGAGCCCATTGCTGCTGCCATTGTGACAATCCATCTCATTGAGGGTCTTCCTCTTTTTTGCTGACCCTCCATTTTACCAAGCATGATATCCTTCTTCAAGAACAGGTCCCTCCTGACAATACGTCCAAAGTATGTTATCCCCAAATCTTCCAAGTCCAAATTTCAGCCTGGGACAAAATTCTTTTTCATCTGTGAATCTATAACACAAGTTAGCTGTTTCCAAAAACAATGGTGGAACAGGATAAATGTAGCCATTTCCATTATAATAAAGAGTAATTAGAGGGAAAGAAGAGATAACAGGCACTGAGCAAATGAAAAATCCAGCAGAATAATTTACTTTAGTTTTTAATGTTTGAAAATAATCCCTTGTTCTCTGAGACCATTTTAGACAATGGCCATGCCCTGTAGACTCTGGGTGCTGACCAGGCAGTCTGGATTCTGGATTGATACAGTGGCAGAAACAACGAGCCAAGCAGAGTAACCATTGTGAAGATGGCACAAGACTGGAAGTGTTTCATTCTGTTGTCCACAGGATTGCTACGAGTTGGAACCAACTTGATGGCACCTAACAACAAGAACAACAATAACAATGTATAACAATTTTTATATGTGGTATATATAAAGAGATTCATGTTGACAAAACCTGAAGTTGCAGAGTCTTTATTTAGTAAATTCATTATTCCTTTGACTTATATTATTCATGTCCTTATATTAACACATGTTACACTTCAATCATATAAAGTATCTAACAATTTAACAATAACATATGGAAGCATGTGATCTTATTATTTACATTTCACACAAAAAATGCCAACAAACATGGACAAATATATTAGTTCAAGTTTTTCAACTACACTAATAGTTATTTCTGCTACTCACTGCATCCTTCTTGTAATTCATTTTTACTGCAAGAATCCAACATGCAGAATGACATTAGGTTTGATAAGAATAGCAACTTACTTGCAGTATATCTCTGTTTTAAAGAAGAATTAGAGGACAAGTGTAATAGTATGTCTCTGGGAAAATTGCAGGACAGTCTGACTTTTCTTCTCCCAGGGCTTTTCCTACTAGAGGAAGGATATACTGCGAATAAAGTATCTGTATTTCTTTAGGAGAGGTTTTCACAATATAACAACACTTGAAAGAGGACACAAAAAGGCCTAACAACCTTGAAACTGTTCTTTTCAAAGTCTATTACATTCTGAAGTATTATTTCTAAATGGAAAGCTTTTTTCTTGGTTGATAGCTTTGATTTTCCAATATTGTATATGATTGCCTGCCTTAGTGTGCAAATTCAAATTTCAAAAGGCATTTTATTTTTCACCAAGAACATTCAGGTTGTGTTTTGCTTTACGTTTTAACCTTGGATTCATTTCCAAAAAGGATATTGATATTTTTTGAGCATACCTTTAAGGTTTTTAGATGATTATAATTTCTACCTTGACATAATTTTATTGACATAAAGTGTATGCATGTTTATTTTTAATGAAAGAATGCTGGAGTTTAAATTGATTACAAATTCATTATAATTTACTAACTTTTATGACTTTTTGCTATTGTTTATGGAGTTCTGGTGTGGCACTGTACGATAAGCAATGGACTATAAGGTCTGTTTGAACTGTAAGGCAGGTGATTCAAAATTCACCAGTCACTTCTTGGAAATTCGATATAGCATCACCATAATTCAGAAGTGACTCTATGGCACTTAACAACAGCATCATTAAAAAATTAGTTACATGCTATTGAAGTTTATTTATTATAGATATAATACTTTTATCAATAGAAAGGAGTCAAATTCTGTGGTATTGTAGTTCTAATGTGAACACTTACTCAGTATGGTGGTGGTGGTATGCCATTGCATACTCATAGAAATTTGTATAGGGTTTCCAATGCTGTAAATTTTTATGGGAGCAGAAAGCCTTATTTTTCTCACACATTACTCAGTGTAAGGCTTCTTTATTCTCAGTAAAAATGGAATATACTTGGGATATTAGACAAGTCTTGCCTGATTAAATCATTAACTTCATTACGAAACCTATGGATGTTGAGTTGATTCCTACTCATTATGTTCCAATGGGGTAACTTCCTTACTTCTTGTTGTTAAGTTTCGTCAAGTCGGTTCCACCCCATAGTGACCCTGTATAGGGTTTCTGAGGAGCAGTTGGTGAGCTTGCACTGCTGACCTTGCAGTTCAAACGGCTTTGCAGTCTGGTGCATTAACCCTCAGCGCCACACCAGAACTCCAACTTCCTTACTAGTACCCTTTAGATTTGGACCTGATTAAAATTCTGTAAAGATCTATAATGGAACTGTTATATGTTAAGGATTTTCTGCACTCTCAAATACATTTATAGAGATGGTAATAAAAGTGAGAATTTAAAGTGATCCGTACCTAAATCTGTTGTTGGAATTCACATGATACTTTATTCAAACATGAAGTTAAATTCAATGTAGCTTTGGTTAGGTAGGAAAGGAAAATATAATTTCAGAAAAAATTAGAGAAAAGATAGAAATCAATGGTAATAGTCTCGGAAAAAGATGACACTCCTTGGGACACAGTGGTGTCAGTGCATGAAGAGGAAAAACCTTCTTTAGGAAGCAAAATTGACAGAACTTGAAGATGGATTTGACACAAGGGAAAAAGATAGAGATGCTCAAGTTTGCCTCCAAATCTTTTGTTTTGTATTGAACATGTCAGTCATTAAGCTGTGGGCCCTGGAAAGTACTGAATTTGTTATTTTCCAATGGAGGAACATTTTTTAACAACCTGCATCAAATAAGTTTTCGAATACTATATTGTATGCATAATGTATGAAAAATTTGTGAGATGAACTTACGTAGTTTACAAAAATCTGCCTTTTTTGTAAACTCGTGGCAAAGTGGTTAAAGCATTCAGCTGCTAACTGAAAGCGCCTCAGTTTGAACTTACCACCCTAATAGCAGGAGAGCAATGTAGCAATATACTCCATAAAGGTTAGCAGCACTGGAAACACTATGGGATAGTTCTATTCAATGAAAAGCCTTTTGGTGTTTTTAACTGAGTGTATCTAGTTAATCAAGGCAGAAAATGATGTCAATTTTTTTTTCTTTTGTTAAAGTAGCTATTTATCTGCACTGCAGGTTAGCAATATTTCTAGACGTGGCAAGCAAATTTTCATCCATTTTTATTGCATTTGCTATTCCCATAATGAAATTCAGAAGGTTTATAGGCATAACCACATAATTGTTGCTTGTCAAGTAGACATTAAAAAATGTGAAATGGTAAAATAAATGTCACTTTAGGTAGTATTTTAATTATCATGGTATCTATGGGTGTGCCCTGTGCTTAAAAATAGCTCCTTTCATTTGGCCCATTCTAAGCCCCCTCCCCACACAATAAAAATGGGCCAAAGCACAATTGTCTGGAAGAAGACTCCAAAGTCATCTTTTACTTAAACTTTTTTATTCTTTTGCCTCCCAGAAAGGGAAAGAAGTGGGGGCAGGTTAGGAAAGTAAAGATGTAAAAGGAAACAGTCCCCTTTATTTCTTAGAAACTCCTTCTCTTTTAGTGTTGTTGTTAGGTGCCATTGAGTTGGTACCGACTCATAGTGACCCTGTGCACAGCAGAACATACCACTGTCCGGTCCTGAACCAACCTCACTATTGTTAAAAATGTGTTACTAGTAGGTGGACTCCTGATGTGGTGCTGTAATATCAGCACTGGACATCGATCCACAAGGTCAGCAGTTCAAACCTATCAGCAAAACTCTATACAGGGTTTCTATAAGTTGGGACTGACTTGACTGCACTTAACAACAGCTGTGATGCTGTAGGATAATCAGTGAACTACTAACTGAAAGGTTGGCAGTTCAAACCCACCAGCTGTTCCTCGGAAACCTTATACAGGCTCATTATGAGTTAGAACCAACTCAATGGCACTTAACAGCAACAACAAGTAAGCTATTAAGAGTCCCAGATGGCACAGTGGTTAAAGTGCTCAGCTGCTAACCAAAAGATTCAACCCATCAGCTGCTCTGCAGAAGAAAGATTTGGCATGTTGTTTCTGTAAAGATCTATATAGCCTTGGAAACAGTTCTACTCTCTCCTGTGAGCAACATGTGACTTGACAGCAGTGAGTTTGGTTTTATTTTTGGTTTAGTAAGTGATGCCTAATAAGTGATCTAGTAATTTTACTGCAATGTGAAATCATCTTGGGGTCCACTCCCAGTTGTTAAGTAGTGTTATTGTTGTTAGGCGCTGTCAAGTAACTTTCTGTAACATTCTCACACATGTGGCTGTTTGAATCTATTTTTGCAGCCCCTTGTCAATCTGTCTCACTGAGGTTCTTGCTCTTTTTTGCTAAGCCTCTACTTTACCAAGCATGTTGTTCTTTTCCATGAACTGGAACAGAAAAGGACTTGTAAGTTAGAGCTATACTGTCCAACTTCATTAAACAAGTTTGTTCCAACACCTTTCAGGTTTTCCTAAGTCCTTCTTTATTTTTCTCCTTAGAAAGAAGGGTTTATCATATCATTTGAATCACACAATCACTTGTCTTTGCTTCATTTCCATCTACTGAAAGGCTAAAATACTTTTCTTTCATGTTTTGTTCGATATTCAAGTCAAGCATTATTTACGTTTAGTTCCAATTTCACCCCTTTTTTCATATGGAAGTTTTTCTAATCTAAATATTATTTGAAATCTGTCTTGGTGGCCACTATCCCTGGGCCTCCCTTATATATTTTTTTCTTTAAAATATATGATTCCTGAAATTCAAGACTTTTGGGTCAGCATGAAGTTGTAAGTTCTTTACTGTTTTATTCTTTTTGAAAATGAAATTTGTACTAAATTAGGAATATATCACTTAGTTAACAAGTAGCATCTGAATCTCTCAGAAAAAGAAGCATGTTTATTAAGGAAAAGTCAAAGAAATATTTATACTGATTTTATTAGATATGGCTGAGATTGCTTGATAAAGTATGGGGTAAATAGTCTGATTTTTAAATGACAGTTAAAGATGTCTAGTGGTTCTGTTCAGGAGCTGCGGGTTAATGCACTGAACTGCAAGGTCGGTTTGAACCACACACAAGGTTAGCAGTTCAAGCACACCAGCTGCTCCTCAGAAACTCCATACAGGATCGCTCTGAGTCAGAAGCAACTCGATGGCACTTAACAACAATGATTCTGTGAGTCCCACTTTGGCAGACAATCGAAGCACATTAAGGAGAACTACTAGTTTACCACATGGTCTCCAAGGTTTTAAGTATTTTATTTGATTTCCTACAAGCTTTAAAAAAAAAAAAAAATTTTAACTTTTAAAGTAAATTTATCACCTACTGCTATCATCACCGGAGTCCTGATGTGGTGCTGTGGGTTAATGGACCAGACTGCAAAGCCGTTTGAACTGCAAGGTTGGTGGTTCAAGGTCATCAGTCGCTCCTTAGAAACCCTATATGGGGTTGCTATAGGTTGGAACAGACTCGACGACACTTAACAGCAACAACAATTACCATCACCAGAGTATAACTCACTATCTTTATTTCAAGTCTTAGACATAAAACAATTCACAACTGTTTTAACAAAAGAGTTATGTTTATTTTTAAGAAGAGGTTGTGGATGCAGGCAGTAATGTTTCCAAAATATTCTCCTGCAACTACTGCATGACTTTATGTCCTGTGATGCAAATGCCTAAAATGTTTCATGAAGTAAGTACTGATTCCTTCATGTATTCTTCTCTCAACTTATTCGCCTTATTGTCTCTTCCCTGAATACTTATTTCATTTTTAATCTATATCATTCATATCTGTAATATTTTTTTCTGTGAATCTATTTTATGTATATTTGCCTTATTTATTCAATGATATTTTAAGTTCAGTAAACCCTATACAGGGCCTCTATGAATCAGAACAGACTGGAGGGCACTTCACAACAACAATAGATCGTAAGTATTTTTACTCTTCTCTTATATTTTATCCACACCAGTCCAGTACTGATCTCCTTAGTGGTGGTCAATAGATGTCTGTTAGAAGACTTACATTAGTACATGAACAAAGAGACAGGCCTAACATTTCAGAAAATAAACTTTTCTTTCACTTGATTTTTTTCATCTCTATTAGAAGCATACCCATTTTCCATAGCTCTCAAAGATGGAATCATGTATTAGCCTTTTTATCTTCAGTTTTTGTTACCTATGCTGATTTTTGATTAATTCGGTTTCCTTATTCTTCCTAGTACCTGAGCCTGAGTGCAATAAATTTCAAATTAATTTCTTATGTATTGCTTTATAAAGGTTTCTTCTTTTTTTTTTTTTAACTTCTAGCATAAAGTATAAAATATGCTCCTTTGTTTTTGACCAAATCTCTCTGTTTCTTAAAATCTTATATAGTCTGCTTGTCAGTATTTGTATTAACTTTACATTTTTCACAATTGCACTTTTAGTCTTCTCATTTATTTTTTTGCTATTTTTAAACTATTATCCCAATTTCATCATTAACCCAGATGACTAGTGTGGCCTTTTGGTTTCTCTGTTCTATCCTTTTTTCTAGATCCCAGAATGTCTAATAATTAATTTTCCATAAGAAATGAATCACTGCATAGAGAGAATACCTGAGTTTGCATGATTATTGCAGCTTCCTCTCTCGGCAACTTTCATGGGAAGTCAAACTATAATCATAAGGTACTTATTAATTTGCCATAGGAAAATGCTGTCACAGAAACCATAAATATTCTAGTCCTTATGATCAGCACATTTTTCCCTGTTGCAGAACCACATGGGAAACCAAATCATAATCAGAAGATTGCTTGGTAAGTGTGGGATTAGAACAAGCGGCTTTGGATGACTCATGTATTTAATGGGATGATGCTGAGATCCTTTCTGAAATACTTTATACACCTGCAACCATATGTCCTGAACTTTTGACAGGTAGAAGCTGTAAAAGCAGTCATATAAAAGCTAGAGGCACCTTCTGTCTCTTAATGAGCAAAGACTTGAATACTCCTTTGGAGTTTATTGTTCTTTCACTCTGGGAAATCCTCCTGAATGGGCCTTTAGTTGCAAATGTAAAGCAAGAACCACTTATGAATTATGCATTGTTCTTAGAGAAAAATGTGATGTAATTGTTAACCTGAATGAAAACATTTTGGACTATGAAGCTAAGTGCTTTGTTTGCTAATGCATGATTTTTGTCTATGCTAGGATTAGTTAATGAACCTCTCATGGTCTTAGTTTCCTCTCAGCAAAAAGGGAATAATAACTCTAGTGTAGGTAAAATGAAGTAATATAAGTAAATCCCTAGAATGGTACCTCACATGTTGTAAGTGGTATTCTATCAGCGATAATGGGATGATTATAGTGATGCAGTAAGGATAATGATATTTCTGAGAATATCACTATTTTTTTTTCTTTTTCTTTTTCTGGATTGAGCTAGCAATGTTTTCTGGATTGAGAGTGCAGTGCTTTAGTAAATTAATTTTTCTTCATTCTGGATATGTGGGTTCTTTAGGCAGAACATACAAATAATTGATTCCATGTCTGATACTCCCTCCAGAAGGATCATGTATATAATATAGGGCTCCTAGTACTATATGGGGGTCCTGGTGTGGCACTGTGGGTTAATGCTCTGGATAGCTGGATTGAACTGCAACATCGGCAGTTCAAGCACACCAGCCACTCCTTGGAAACCCTGCACAGGGTAGCTATGGGTCGGAACCAACTCGACGGTACTTTACAACAACAACCAGTACTACATGGAAAAGATCGATGATTTTCTGCAATAATAAATGCAGACCAGTATAGTAAAGAAGTCTTTATGTGGCACTGTGGATTAATGCGCTGGACTGCAAAGTCACTTTGAACTGCAAGGTTGATGGTTCAAGTTCACCAGCTGCTCTTCGGAAACCCAATACACGGTCCCTATGGCTCCTTTTAAAGGGGCTTTCACATACCATAGATATTACCAATCGTAATGTCACCTAGCTATTTGTGTCTTTTTGTTTTATGTATATTTATCATTTTAAGTATGATCTTTCCTTTACATGTCTAGAAGGGTTTTCTGGAAAGACAAAATTGGTGACAAAATGGTATTCCAGTGGCAAGAGGGTGCATGATTCTTTTGAGTCTAATTTGTGAGGCCTAGACTTAATCACCAAGAGCATCTCTTTGACCCAGGACATGACCCAATAGTGCATTCAGTTAAACCAGGGAAGTGCTTAACTGCATGGGAAGCATTCTGAAGAAGAAATCTTTTTGTTTTTGTAGTATTTCTGACATTTACATTAACATCAGTAACAGTTTTCTTTATTGATATGAACAAAGGATACTTTTTGCAATGTAATTATATGTTTTATAGTTCCATGGGAGAAAGATGAGGCTTTCTGCTCCCATAAAGATTTATAGCCTCGGAAACCCTGTACAAGGTCACTATGAGTCGAAACCAACTCCACAGCACATAACCACCACATAGGTCAGAACTGACTCTACATCACTTACTTAACAACAACATAATTATGTACATAATATACTCTGATCTGATTGACTATTCCTGGAAGAGGACTTTTCTTCTGACTCATAACCACCTTAAGTACATGTGGATTCTGGACAGAAAAATAGAAGGTGAGCTTTTAAGTAAGGTAGATCTCTTTTGCTATGTACTAAAAATTATTTATGTACTTCTGAGGAATCTGTACCTGGACCAAGAAGCAGTTGTTCGAACAGAGCATGGGAACACTGAATGTTTTAAAATTGGGTAAGGTGTGAGACAAGGTTGTGTTCTTTCACCA
>NW_006408758.1:2843004-2844064 GCF_000296735.1 Chrysochloris asiatica
ATTGCCTAAGTGGCAGCATCGATGGTCTCAAGCGTGGCAACAGTAGTGAGGTTGGTCCATGATCGGGCAGTGTTTCATTCTATTGTGCATAAGATTGCTATGAGTCAGTACTGACTCAATGGCACCTAAAAGGAACAACAACATCCATAAGTATAGATAAAGTTCATCAAATTGCAGCAGGTTACTCTTTTTTTTTCCCCTCTTCTTTCTTCTTCTAGTCAAGTTCTGATCCAGCCATTGAAGCCAGGTCAAGTGGGTACTATTTGCAAATATGGGTGTTCTTGTGCACCTCCCCTCACTTCATATCAGCTGGATGCTTCACTCTCCACTTTAGGCCTCTATGGCCATGTCACTGCTTTTTGGCCCAGGAGTCCCCAGGTCTTGCCATGCTGCTGGCCAACCAGGTCTCCACCCAGGTTCACAGAGGTCTATTGAATGTAGTGGGACTTAGATCCCAACTTTATTGCTGTTTTTCTCCCTCTTCTCCTTATCAGTGGCCAACGTGGTCAACAGCCAGACCATATTCCTGCTTGTGTATTCACATAGAGTCTTACTAGTCTTGGAAGGGAGTTTGCTCTGAGGGTACCTGACCACCTGCTTTGATGGCTCCTGGATGAAGTTTGCTTGTGCTTGTAGTAGTCATTCAGACTGTCATTATTGATTTTGATTTTTCCTGCCGGTCTTTCTTTTATGAAGTCTCTTCTGTTCTTCTAGCCACTCCAGCATATGCTGTCTTTTGAAAGGGTTGAACATGGTCCACTTCCTTTTAATACCATGACTCTGTATTCCTTCCATCTTCTTTGGCTATTTTATGCATGGTTCAATATTTTGTTCATAGAATCCTTTCATATTGTAAATCAAGGCTTGAATTTTTTAAATCTGTGCTTCTGGTTTGAGAAATTCTGAGTGTGTTCTTCTCTTTTGGTTTTGTAACACCAGGTCTTTTTGTCATTTCATACTTGACTTTTTATTCTTGAGCTGCCCTTTGGAATTTTTTGTTCATTTCCTTTACTTCCTCATTTCTTTTAATTGCTATAGCATCTCTAAGGAGCTCTGGTAG
>NW_006408758.1:2852634-2861540 GCF_000296735.1 Chrysochloris asiatica
GTGAGGTTGGCCCAGGATCAGGTAGTATTTCATTCTGTTGTGCATAAGGTCGCTATGAGTCGGTGCCAACTCAATGGCACCTAAAAACAATGCCAACAACAATTAATGATGTTATAATATTGAAATGGTCCTTGGAAGAAAAAAGGTTTCCCATCCTGTGTGACCAGGTTACTTAGAGTTGGAACTGACTCAAAAATGACAATAAGTTCATACTCTGATAACTAGTTATTACCTAACTCTGCAGGGTGAGGTTTTATACCCACATTAAATGGAAAGTCTAGTAGAGTTTAAAGTAAAATGAGCAAAAAATGTTCTTGCTATCGTCACAGCCCCTAGATGAGACAATATTTGACTTTGTTCAGAGTGAGTAAAAGAGGAAGTATAAAAGGCAGGGCTTTTGTTTGATTTCCTGAGGGAACAGCAATTTCTCCAAATAAAGTAAAATAATAGCACCTCATACTGAGAAGAGAATTTGTAAAGAGAATTGCTGAGCTTCTCTATACCCCAAAATACCCCAAAAAAAGCAGTTAGTGCAGATGCCAGGAACAGCACTAAAGGGTAAAACAATGAATTGTGAGTATATAGAAAGATTTCAGCCACTGGCAACAGCAATTAAAACTGCAGTAAGAATGTGCTGCTTGGGAGTTCTTTGCAGATTAAGTGCAGCTCAACAGCAGCTAAAGAACTGAAGATAATAAATAGATTAAATTGACAACAAACATCAAACACATATACATCAACACATACATAGTCCTGGTGTGGCACTGTTGGATAAGAACAGGATTGCAAGGTCAGTTTGAACCACAAGGTAGGCATTTCAACACACCATCTGCTCTTTGGAAACCCTATGCAGGCTGGCTGTAATTTGGAACCTTCTCATTAGCATTTAACAACTATATATATATATATATAGTCAGAGAAAAAGAGGAAGACCCCCAATGAGATGGATTGGCCAAGTAGCAGCATCGATGGACTCAAATATTGGAACAATAGTGAGGTTGGCCCAGGATTGGTCAGTGTTTTGTTCTGCTGTGCATAGGGTCGCTATGAGTTGGTACATTTTGATGGCACCTAACAACAACAACAAATATATATTTATATTCTGAAAACAATAAAAGAGAAAATGTGAATGAGAATGAAAATGGGGATGACTGGGATTCTTATGTAGGTCACAAAGTCTTAACTGTCTATATTAACTAGAATATGCATTGTTGCAAGGGTCTCTAAAACTCTACCACATGACACCAATGAAGAAAATATAAAAACAGGGAAGCAAAGAACAATAAACTAAATCTCACTGGCAAAAAGATGACAGTGGAAAAAAAAAAACAAAGGAAGAGATTTTCCAACCTTCTTGTTGTTGTTATTGTTAGGTGCCATCTTGTTGGTACTGACTCATAGTGACCCTATGCACAACAGAACGAACCTGTCCTGGGCCAACCTCACAAATGTTGCCATGCTTGAGCCCATTGATGCTGCCACTTTGCCAATCCATCTTGCTGGTAGTTTTCCTCTCCTTCTCTTACCCTCCTCCTTACTAAACATGCTATTCCTCTCCAGTGACTGGCCCCTCCTGACAATATGTCCAAAGTATTAGAGATGAAGTTTGGCCATCTTGGCCTCCAAGGAGCACTCTGGCTGCACTTCTTCCAACTAGGTAAGGAGAAATTAATCTTAAAATCAAAAGAAATATTACATTTTTTGATAGGTAAGTTCATTTAAGGTGTGATTGAGATTTGTTAATTAACTTCCCTATTAAAATGTCCTATTCTTAATTACCACAGGGAATTATTATATACTTAAAATAAACAGCCACTGCAGAATCTAGGCCTTAACACATATCTGGATAGTGTAATAATGCCCAGTCAGTGATTAATTATTTGAGTTGAATCTATTTATATAATTTCCTAATTTATAAAAGGGAAGACAATACAGTAGATATAAATAATCAAAGTTGAATATAAATTCTTTACTGATGTTCTCCAAAACAGGAGATGGTGGAACATAAATAAAATTTAAGTACAATACCACATCTGTAGATGAACAAGTTGAATAGGAAAATATATGATATTATTTTTAGAATATTGTCCTTTTCTGAAGAATGCAGACTTTTAGAATCAGAGACAGTCTTTGATCTTTTGTTTTGTTTCACAGCAGGATAGTCTAATAAATGTTAGTGTTGTTTTAGCTAGTTTATATTATCTCCTACTGTTTCCCAACATGAAGCTTCCAATCCAGGCAGGTTTGTTGCTTCCTTCTATTCACATTGTCCACTCCCCTACTTACTTCTGATCCCACCTTCTTTGCTCACATAATTTTCAGTCTTTTTGCAATGATTTTGGAACAGAACAAGGGAACACTGAATGGTTTAAGAGTTGGAAAGTTGTGCTCCAAGGTTGTGTTGTTTAACTTTATTTATTCATTCTGTATGCTAAGCAAATAATCCAAGAAACTGAATTATGTGAAGAAAAACATGGCATCAGGATTGGAGGAAGACTCATTAACAACCTGTGATATCTAGATGACACAACCTTGCTTGCTGAAAGTGAACAGGACTTTATATACTTGCTGATGAAGATTAAAGAATACAGCCTTCAATATGGATTGAACCTCAATGTAAAGAAAACAAAAATCCTCACCACTGTAATAGTTACATTCTTATCAATGGAAAAAGATTGAAGTTGTAAAAGACTTCATTTTTCTTGGATCAACCATCAACACTCATGGAAGCAACAGTCAAGAAATCAATCGCATTGGACAAATCTGTTCCACAAAACATCTTTAAAGTGTTGAAGAGCAAAGATATCAGGTTGAGGATTAAAGTGTACCTGACCCAAGCCATGATGTTTTCAATACCATCACATGCATGAAAAAGTTGGATGGTGAATAAAGAAGACTGTCGAATAATTGATGCATCTGTTGGAGGAGAATATTAAAAGTACCATGAACTGCCAAAAGAACAAACCAATCTATGTTGAAAGAACTACAACCAAAATGTTCCCTGAAAATCAGGATGGTCAGGTTTCATCTCTCATACTTTGGGCATATTGTCAGGAGGGATCAGTCCCTGAAGCAAGATATCATATTCCTTGGAGAAGGATAGCATATTTGATAAAATGGCGGGGCAGAGCAATAGACAAAGACCCCCAATGAGATTGAAATGGATTGGCACAATGGCACAGTGATAGGCTCATATGTCTCAGCAATTATGAGTTTGGCACAGGTCTGGGCAGTGTTTTGTTCTGTTGTGCATAGGATCACTATGAGTTGGTACTGACTTAATGGCACATAACAACAACAACTTGCTTCTTAGTCTACCTTCCATGCTTAGACTGTTTTCAGCTTTTTGCATTTTTCCCCCTTTCCTAACAAAATGCTGGATCTCCCTCAAAGTCCATCTTAAATCCTCTGATTTCTTTTCTATCACTGAACCGCCTATAGTATATAATTCTTTGAGCCACATAATTTAATGCTTTATTTTATTTTATGGCCTTTTAATCATTTTATTTGTGTAAATCTTGTCTTGCCAATAAGCTTATACATTCTTTGAGTAAAGGACACAAGTCTTCTTCTTTTAGGCACATGCTGGACATTCAATAAATATTTATTGATTGTTTAATATGCTTCCTAATGCACATACATTACTCTTAAAAAGTCATCATGCAATGGAAGACTCTGACTTGAAAGAAAAAAATTGATGTGAAGGAAGTTGAACAAAGAACAGGATAAAAACAAACCTTACATTAATGGTAGCAAATGACATGATTAACACCTTTTCTGGCAGCCTTGCAGCTTGAATTTGATAAAGGAAAGTAATTTCTCTAAAGAACCAAAAGCTAAATTGAATGATTGAATTTAACTCCACAGTATAAGGCTGTGCTAGTAGATTTTTTAAAAGATGACATTCGAGTGTATTTTAAGTGCAATGCATCAATCTGCCATTGAGCTAATGAACTTCAAGTTAAAAATCACTGAGGAGTTTGGTACGCATGACTCCTTCAAGTATCCTTGGGGAGGCAAGATGTGTAGGTAATTGAATGAAAATCTATTTTGACTGACCCCAATGACAACAATGTCCAATGCACATTACAAATCACCTGTAGTCTTTAATGAACTATTTTTTAATTGCTTTATAAGTGTTAATGGTGACTACAGAAGAGTAGACTGTTTCTTTTTTGTCAGTTTTCCATCCAAAAAATTGAATTTCTAGTTTTTTAAAAATAATTTCTGGATGATAATTAATGCCACTGGTTCTATTTTATATTTTATCAGCAGGGAAAAAAAGCACATTTGGATGTCTTATACTTAGCTTAAACTCTGTGTCTTTATAAATGCCTTTAGATTATGGGATCAAATTAGTTCAACCATTAAGGGTGGGAATAAATGAAGAATCAGTGACTGAAACTAGTAAAATGGAAAATAAAACAAAGAAACACCTTTTTCCATGACAACTTAATTCAAATATGATATTTTGCTTTTCTTAAGGGTAACAAATGTTTAAAGACACGTATAGTTTAAGGAGATCTGGTAGCGTAGTGGTTACAAATAGGGCTGTGAACCACAAGATCAGCAGTTAGAAACTACCAGCTGTTTTGTGGGAGAAAGATGAGGTGTTCTGCTCCCGTAAAGATTTACAGCCTCGGGTCGCTATGAGTCAGAACTGACTTCACAGCACACAGCCACCACCACCACACAAATAATATATCATTAAAGCCTGATAGTTAAGCTTGTAGATTTAACTTAATTCTTGACCAAATCTGTGGTCTTTAACATATATGCTTGGGAATCACACCAAGTGATTGAAATATAGATTTCCAAGTCACACTCCAATTCTATTTAATCAGAATTTCTAAAGGCGAGTCACAAAGAATACAAGCTAGCATATTGGATGATTATTATATATACAAGAATTAGAAAACAATTTGTTATGATTCACTTCATTTTTAAAATTCCTGACTTTAAAAAATATGCCTGATGTTGGCTGTGTGCTGTGGAGTCAGTTCCAACTCATAGTGACCTTGTACAGGGTTTCTAAGACTACAAGTCTTTATGGAAGCAGAAAACCTCTTTTTTCTCAATTGGTGGGAATGGTTGATTCAAACTGATGACCTTGTGGTTAGCAGCCTAGCTCATAATCCACTATGTTACCAGGGTTCCTTGAAAAAGACTTTAGTCTTACTTAAATTTCAAAATGTCTCACAACTGTAGGTGGATGGAATGTCAAATATTTAGTAGCCAGGTCAGATACCACCCAGAAATATGATATCAATTGATCTGAGTAAAAGTGGGTCTCGAAGGGTAAATATCAAACTATTAATTATGTTAGCTTCTGATTTGAAATGGTGAGTGAGGTTGCTGGCTCAAGCTCACCTCTGCTCTCAGGAACTATACAGAGTCACTATGTGTTGTAACGGACTTGACAGCACCTAACAACAACAACAATCTTTACAGAAGTCAACTGACACATTTTTCTCCCACAGAGTGGCTGGTGGGTTGAAATCACTGGATTTTTGTATTAGTATCCAAGCATTCTAATCACTGCATCACCAGCATTCCTTTGGGGTATACTTAAAGTCAACCTAAAACTTTACTTCAGAGTCCAACAATTTCTTAGGACAAGAAAGTCCAGCTAACAACGTAACAGCATTGAAGGGCTCAAGAATTAGAGATAGTCACAAGTGTATAACTTCTTTTTATAAGTTTCTGGATTAAAAGATGAAACTATTTAATTTATTTGTATTTTAGAAAGAACTATATATACTGCTTATCGTTGTGTGCATATTATGGATTTACCAATGAAAGTCTAAATAGCTTACTATAAGTATTTCTGAAGAAAAACTAGTCTGTTGTAAATACCACTAGCAAATTTTTGGAAGATCTTGATGTCTTATATGACATAATCTAAATGGCTAAACAAAGTTTACTTAGGAAAAAAAAAAATCTGTATGGGAAAATCCACTACTCACCTGTCAGTTCGTTGTACTGTGGTGGATTGCCTGTTGCTGTGATGCTGGAAGTCTTGCTACTGGTATTTCAAATGTTAGCAGGTTTCAATTTCCAGACAAAGAGACACTAGGAAGAAGAAAGACACATTACACTTCTCAAAGTTTATTTGTTAAAAACTTTATAAATAGCAGAATATTATCTGATAGAGTGCAAGGCACTCAAAATATGACTGGGGAAGAACTGCCTCCTCAAAGTAGATATAAGAGCACTGCCTTCGATGCTCTGTAGTGGCCCCGCGGCGCGTCTGGTAACCGATACTAGTGAGTGGCCACAGGACTTGCACCTGTGTATCACCTGCTCCAACACCAAGAGCCACCGCCACAAGTTGGATGACAAGAGCAGTAGCCAGGGAGAGCTCCAGCCCAGGACCCCCCAGGAGTCTCGCCTCCTGAGGATCCAGCGCTGTGTTGAGTCCATGGTGCATGTCTGCCTGTGCCAAGATGCTAGTTGCACACTGGAGAATTGTCATAAGAAGAAACGGCTGTGGCAGCATGGCAGGATCTGCAAGCAGAAGGCCACAGGTGGCTGCCACATCTGCAAGCAACTCATGGCCCTGTGCCGTTACCATGCCAAACACTGTCGGGAGAACAAATGTCCTCTGCCCTTCTGCCTTAACATGAAACTTAGACTCCACCAGCCGCAGATCCAGTACTGCCTACAGCAGGCCCAGCTCAGATGCCGCCAGAGAGCAGGGTAAGCAGCGCAACATGCCTCAGCAGAGCCTGCCCAGAAAGCTCCAGGCAGCACAGCCCTCTTCCCGGTACAACAGTTCTAGCTTTTTCCTGTGAGGGTTCCACCATCCAGCTTCCCCACCTTGGCCCCCACTCAACTCCCACCATGTGAAGTCTGTAGGCTTGCCTCTAGATGCTAAAAAAGATGGATATGGACTCTCTTCTGATGTTTTCAGAAGAAACACAACCCTGCTGACACCTTGTTTTTAGCCCCGTAAGAGTTATGTCAGTCTTTAGACCTCAGATCTGTAAGGCAATAAATTTGTAGTGTTTTCTGGAAAAAAAAAAAAAAGTATATATAAGAGCAATACTTAATTGTAAGCCCCTACTCTTATTTCTTTTAATACCCAAGTCAACCTTGATTTGGCAGAAGGGACCTCTTCCAGCTGGCTCCTGAGGTCTTTGGATATTTTTCTCTACCATTTTATGGAGACTTCCTTACTTTTTGGCACAGTGAAATGTTCTAGACTTATCTTTGCATTCCATGCCTCAATCCTGGAATCAGTCATTTCTCCAAAGACCCTTGGTCCCTTGGTTCCACTTAGTTGGGAATGATATTTAGAAATCAAGATGAAGCTTCTAGGTAAGTTTATAATGTTATAATTGCTTTTGGGGTTTTAACATTTTATAAATAAAAAAAAATGATTAAAGATATGGGTTTGATCAATTCTAAGATGTAAGTGAGGAGTCCCTGGGTGGGGCAAACAGTTAAGCACTTAGCTAATAACTGAAAGGTTAATGGTTTGAACCCACCCAGAGGCACCTCAGAAGAAAGGTCTGGCAATCTTCTAACAAAAGGTCACAACCTTGAAAACCCTATGGTGCACAGTTCTACTGTGCAACACATGGGGTCACCATGACTCAAAATCTACTTAATGGCAACTGTGTTATGTACTTATTTGTATAATGCAGGTAAAATAGGTACTGAATTGCTACATTCATACCACTATAAAAGATAATTGTATTAACAGAACTGAGGATGTGGGGCTTGATGACAGATAGGGTAGAAGTGCAATGAGGAGCTCCATCAGCAATAACACAGAATACTGGGTGAAGAAGATTCAGGGGACAGTTCCAAAACTCTGAACCACATATATAGGGAAATTTAAAAAGTTTGAAGGCTTATAGCTAGTGGACTTTGTAGCAGAAGCAAAAAATCTCTTACTTTTCCAATCTACCAAGCTCAGCGGCCCAGAGCCTCCATCTTGGGTGAGACCAAGTGGGGAAGGTGGGAAGTATCAGAGCCACCACAGATTGACACCTCCAGGGACCCCAGAGATAAGAGTATGGACATTCTTTCTTTTCTTTTCTTTTTTCTTTTTCTTTTTTGTGTATGTTCATTGGCCTCTTGCTTGTCTACACACCTCCATTCTGATGACTAGAGGAGGTGCTGAGCAAGTGGACACCCCCACTCATGTAGTGTTCTACTACACATGTGCACAGAGCACCTAAAAATTTAAAGGGAAGGGTTCCACTTAAAACTAAACTGCAGCACAAAACGGCCACAACTGGCTCTGAACTGTTTATCACTAGCAAAAAGACCAGAATGGGAGTTGTGGAGCAGGAGAGACAGAAAGAAAATGTGACAGCCCAAAAATTAAATCCTGAGCTAAATCATAATGACCAACAGTAACATCTTGAAATTTCTTAGGCAGATATGAGGGCAAGAAGCTGAAGAGGATATTACAGTCATACTCATATTAGGCTACAGATTTTTTTGTTTTCCTCTTCCCTCTTTTCTGTGATTACAGACTACAGTGTCTGATCTGCTTTTTTGTTGTTGCTGTGTTGTCTTTGGTCCCCTTTTTTCCTTTAGCGGGCTCTTTCTGTCCCTATATTACCCAAGAACAGACAGCAATTTCTGTAATATAATTAAGCTACAATCACACCCTATAAAATCCCACAATCCAGGTACAAACCAATAGCAACTGCCATACACCAGTTAAGCAGACACCACCTGTGAAAGTTACTATGAGTTGAGTAAGAAGAAGAGTGAAAAGGGAAGCCCATCTGCTGATCACATCTACCTGAAGGCAATCAGAAAGTCCAAAAAAATACCCAAACACACATTCATTTAAGAATTAAGGCCACAGATAACTACTGAACATGCCCAAGGAACAGCAACAGATGACCATATCAGCACATGTCCAGAAACAAGATAAAGTGACT
>NW_006408758.1:2861640-2866715 GCF_000296735.1 Chrysochloris asiatica
TTCTTTTGCTTTCTTCCTTTATAATGTTCTTAATGTTATACCAACATTTTTCTTTTCTTTGGCCCTTAGTGTCTAATATATCAAATCTATTCTTGTGATGGTCTCTAAATTCAGGTGGGATTTGTTCAAGGTCAAATTTTGGCTCTTGCAGTATTATTTGAATTTTCTTTAGCTTCAGCCTGAATTTGCAAATGAGCAATTGATAGTCTGATCCACAGTTTGACTTGAGCCTTATTTTGGCTGATGACATGGAACTTTTCCACCGTCTCTTCCTTCAGATGTAGTGTATATGATTTCTGTGTTTTCCATTAGGTCATGTCCATGAATATAGTATCTTTTATGCTGTTTAAAATGATATTTTCAGTAAATAAGTGATTGGTCTTGAAAAATTCTATCATGTTATCTCTAGCATTGTTTCTACACAAAGCCTTATTTTCTAACTACTGAGCCTTCCCTCTTGTTTCCAATCTTTGCAATCCAATCACCAGTAATAATCAATATATCTTGATCACATCTTGGATCAATTTCAATTTGAAAAAGTTAGTAGAATTCTTAAATTTTATTATTACTGGCTTTAGTGTTTGGTGTAGAAATTTAACTAATAGTGATATTAACTGGTTTTCCTTGTAAGTAAATGGATATTATCATATCATAGACATCATTGTACTTCAAGATAGATATGATGCCATTCCTCTTCAATTTGCCATCCCGGCATAGTAAACCATATGATTGACTGATTCATAATGGCCAGTAACATTCATTTCTACTCATTAATGCCTAGGATATGGATCTTTATGTGTCCCATTTCATTTTTGATGATGTTCAATTTTCCTACCATCATACTTCATACAGTCTATGTCCTAATAACTAATGAATGTATGCATTTTTCGTTCTCTTTATTTTTAGTTGTGCCCCATCAACAGATAAAGGTTCTGAAAGCTTTAGTCTCTACATCATCACAGTCACCTCCATTTTGATGAGGCATGTCATTCACATTTATATTTTGAGTGCCTTCCAACCTGAAGGGCCCATCTTCTGGCACTATATCTGATAATGCTGTTGCTGTTGTTAACTGCTCCTGAGTTAGTTCTGACTTACAATTATCCTGTATAGAGCTTCCAAGGATCAGTTGGTAAGTTTGAACCACCAACTTTGAGGTTAGCAATCTTGTTCTTACCCTACAGCACCACACCAGACTCCATAACTGAGGATATCCTAGTACTTGTCATCATGTTTCAATATTCAGTATTCTGGTACTATCTGAGAGTGTTCAACTGATATTCATATAATTTTCAGTGACTAACATTCAGAAGTAATCTGCCTTTCCTTCCTATTCTTAGTCCGGAAACTCAGCTGGAACATGTCCACAATGTGTGTACCCTGCTGGTATTTAAAATACCAATGGTATAGCTCTCAGTCTCACAGCAACATGCGAGCCACCACAGTATGATAAAGTGACAAACAAGTGGTGGAAAAACACACTGGAGGGTGAGAAAAAAAAGGGAAGTCTGAAAAATTATGTCTAAGAAATTATTTTGGCCATAATGCTGGCACTTGGAGGAGATGTGAATTAAATACACTTTCTCTTCACTTTTAGGAGCCCTGTATAATTTGGGAAGCTAAAAGCAAGGTCAGTAGTTTAAATCTACCAGTTTCTCTGAGGGAGAAAGATGAGGCTTTCTGTTCCCATAAAGATTAGCAGACTCAGAAACCCTATGTAGATAGAGTGCATATGAGTCGGAAGCACTGAATGGATCACAACCACCACTCATCACTTGAAGTATTGGACTGCTAACTGAAAGGTTGGTGGATCAAACCTATCAGTCGCTCCATGGATGAAACCTATCTGCTCTGGTGAAGTTTTATAGCTTCAGAAGCTATGGAGCAGTTCTACTCTGTCCTATATGGATTTTTTTATCTGACATTTCACATTTATGACAATAGTAAAAAATCTACTATCTACCTATTTTGCACATTAACTATATATATGCCTGGCAGCAACAAATGCCAAGGTGTGGGACAAGCATAAGAAAGTAATACTGGCTGTGATGGATAAGGTTATTTGTCATCATGGCTGGACCATTTTTTTCAGTGGTTTGGCAGTCATTAATTATGTAATTTGGTGGTAATGCAATGATGTAATAACCCTTTATTTTGTGAACTGATGTGTTTATCCTTCATTTTACATAATACTGCCTTTTGCATAATAACCTGTTTTTTGTAATCTAACCTTTCTGGTAAGTGAAAAGTGGATGTATATCCAAAATTCCCTGTTTTTGTGGAAATTGTACTACAAAGAAACTATATTCTGTTTTGAGAATCTTTTGACTCCTTGAGTTGTAAAATAACGAAAAATTCTCAAACTAGCAAAGATAAGAATGGGTTTTAGAAGTTACATAGACCAAAAATGTGCATGGCAAATGTGCCATAGAGGACTGCAAAGGAGGAGGAACCTCACAGAAATCAAATCTTAGGGCAATACACAAAGTGGTGTCTTTCAAAGAGGAGAATTCTGCCTAATCTGGGGATTTCCTCTACTACCAGGAGAAAGATCATTTTGCTCTGCTAGTGGAGAAGATAATACTTTTAGTGCTTTGTAGTTGTTGTCTTTCCCCCATTCTTCATCTCTTAAAATAATATTGTTGTTGAGAAGATATACAGCAGAACATACACCAAGTCAACAATTTCTACATGTACAATTCTGAATCATTGGTTACATTCTTGGAGTTGTGCAGTCATTATGACACTTCCTTTCTGAGTTATTCTTTCCCTATAAATATAGCTCATGCTCCTTCTCTCCCCTCCAAGATCTGTTCTTTCTCTTTTTCACAATATATATATTTTTAATTGTGCTATCCTGTTTCATCAAAGCATATTGATTGATACTTGAACAGGTAATCTTAGTTATGGGTTTCTGAACTTTAAATAACAACATTCAGCTCTGATGAGAACATTGTCCATTTTAGGAGTTCTGGATTTGGTGCTGGATGAATCAATGGTATAAAACTTTAAATTGTCTCCTGGAGAGGGAGTGAGTCTTTTTCATCTGTGGGAACTAGGGAGTATACAGATATTTGAGAGTTAGAAGGGCAGACAATTGTAGAGATGGCTATCTGTGTCTCCAACAACCTAATCTTAGTTTTTTTCTCTTTGTAATTGAAATACAAGACATATTGACTATACAGCTACATGTTGCATTTACCAATTGCACTTAAATTATGAGTATTCATGAGACTATGCTCAGGTTTTCTACTCCTGTAAAGATTTACAGCCTCAGAAACACTGTAAAGGGTCACTATGAGTCAGAACTGACTCCACGGCAAATAACTACATGCTAGCCCAAAGTTATGTGATTGAGAGTGATATGTGCCACATCTGTGGATAGATATTTAAATTAAAAAGCTTATATATTTTTCTCCGTGTTCTTTCCCTCTGTTCTTTGGAACAAAATGGTGATGATCTGGGGATTCAGAAAAAGTTTAGAAGCTATATATTATAAATAGCTAAGACACTGTCAGTTTGGTTTCCTGAATAAAATAGCAACATTAAAGAACAACCTTGCTGAACTAAACTCTTCATCTTAGACAAGCGTTCACTGCTATGTGAATTTACACTGTCATATGAATGAATAATGATTTTCAGTGGTATACAACTTAGACTTGTATGTATCTATAGCAATGGCTTGCTTATACTAATTAAGACAATACATAATATAAAATGTATTATTTTCTTCTTTTACTATATTCTTGCAGTGTTTCATGTCTTCTACAAAATCATAGTCTTGGACAAGAATGTCACCATCCTGCCTTAAACTTACTCCTTTCTAAGTGTCCTTGAGGGTCTGTAAAGCCATATGTTAAGAGGAAAAGAACTTGTCATCTGGTGGTTTCTAGCTTAATTATAGTTGTTGTTGTTGTTAAGTACTATTGATTCAGTACTGACTCATAGTGACCCTATGCACAACAGAATGAAACACTGCCTGGTCTTGGACCATCCTTACAATCATTCTACATTTGAGCACATTGATGCTGCCACTGTGTCAATCCATCTCACTGGGGGTCTTCCTCTTTTTCTCTGACTTTCCATTACCAAACATGATATCCTTCTCCAGTGCATGGACACTCCTGACAATATGTCCGAAGTATGAGAGATGAAATCTGGCCATCCTGGCTTCCAAGGAGCACTCTGACTATACTTCTATCAACACAGATTGACTTGTTCTTTTGACAGGCCATGGTACTTTCAATATTCTCCTCCAACACTATAGCTCAAATGCATCAATTCTTCTATGGTCTTCCTTATTCACTGTACAACTTTTGCATGCATATGAGGTTACTGAAAATGCCATGGCTTGGGTCAGGCACACCTTAGTCCCCAAATTTTACTCTTCAACACGTTAAAAAAGTCTTGTACAACAAAATCCCAGGTTTGGCTAACTTGGTGAGATTTCTGAACTTTGTTGAGTTTTAGTTTCCTTATTTGAATAATGAGGATAGTCATATCCATTTGGTAGGTTTGTTGTAGAAATTAATTGAAATAAGCTATATAAAAAAATATTTTAAAGTTCATACTTGGACTTCTGGTGTACTACTGTAGGAATAGCACTGGATTGTGAACCACAAGGCCAACAATTTAAACCCACCAGCTGTTTCAGCCCAAGGACCTTATAAAGTCCATGTAATCAGTTGGTCTGGGCTTGCTAAGGCAACTGCAGTTCCAGTCATCTTATCATGGTTCCAACTCATAGCAACCCTGTGCAGACTAATTTTTAAGTTGATAAATTTGTATGACTGTAGTGAGGAGCTCCATCACCAACCAGACAAAATACCAGGCCGAACAGGCTCAGGGGATGGTGCTAGAACTCTAAACCACATATGAAGGAATACTTAAAAATTGGAAGGCTTAAAGGTAGGGGAATTTGTAGCAGAATCAAGAAATCCATTGCTTTCTAATTCAAGATGCTGAGCTATTCCCGGAGCCACCATCTTGGGAGAGACCAAGTGGGCGAAGATTAAGAACAGCCATGAATGCCTGATAGAATCGCAGAAATACAGGTGTTGACATTCATTTTTTTT
>NW_006408758.1:2866815-2868313 GCF_000296735.1 Chrysochloris asiatica
TGAGGGTTAATGCGCCAGACAAAGCCATTTGAACTGCAAGGTTGGTGGTTCAAGGTCAACAGCTGCTCCTTGGAAACCCTATACAAGGTCGCTATGGGTTGGAACCGACTCAATGGCATTTCACAACAACAACATGGAAATGTGATTTTTGTATAAACAGAACTTGGTGAAGTTTATAATATGATAGTTTCATATAGCAGGCAAGGTATCTAAATGTCCATTAAAAGGTAGTATCCCCTTCCCCACTGGAATGGAAGTGTTAATCAAATAATTGGTCACTTATACTATATTTTCTATTTTTTTCTGCAGTTACATATTGTCATGTGATTGAGCCATCTCTAACAGAGTGTGATTATAAGTGATGTGTTCTACTTGCTGACTCACAGAGTACTGGCTATTTACTATACTTCTTTCCACTGCCTATCTTTTTGCTTCTGTGTGCCGTTGAAGTCAGCTTTGACTCATAGAAACCATTTAGGGTTTCTGAAACTGGCTACTGGGTTTGAACTTCTGACCTAATCGCTACTAGTCCAGACTTATCCCATAAAGCCACACCATTTTCTTGCTAGTTATGCTAGTCTAACTAACTATCATGATGAAAACCTAACTAGCATGATTATAACAACAGAGACCCTGTAAATCATGTGTTGAAATGACAGTTGTTGTCACTGTTAAGTGCCATCAAGTCAGTTCCAACTCACAGTGCCTCTGTATGGGGTTTCTGAGGAGTGGCTGGTAAGTTTGAACTGCCAGTCTTGAGGTTAGCAGTCTGGTGCTTATCCTACAGTATCACGTCAGAGAGGCTACCAAACTATCCCATAAATGGCTGCAAGGAGAAAAGTCATGGTTCACATGCAACATTTGCCCTGTTTATGTGAGAAATACATATTTTCAAAATTAGTCAAGAAAAAAATGTTTGTTTCAAATATTTTTATGTTGTTACCAATTCAGAAATTAGTGTCAGAGTAGTGGGTATCACAAGTTTGAAAATTAGATAAATATATTGACTTAAATTGTAGATGACATGTTTATATAGTTTCAGGTTCAATGACTGGAAAAGTCAGAATCTTTATCTGTGTTGGTTTCTACTTGTTGTTACAAGTAAATGTATTTTAACAATTGGTTGCTTTGTGCACAGAGACAGAAGAGTGAGGTAGAATTTGGAAATGAAAGGCCTTACCAGGCCAGGAAAGCTAACTGATTCTAGAAATAAGTTGTAAAGTTTTCAAGTGATGAAAGTTAAATGTGTTCGTTTTATTGCAAAAATCAGATTGAGGGGAATATCTTCCAATCCAACTAATTTAGATGGCCTCAAGGTGGCTGTCACACAGTTTTCTGATTCTCTCTTACCCTTTGATACACATACATACAAACACACACACACACACACACACACACACACACACGCACACACTGTTGTTGTTAGATACCATCTAGTTGGTTCTGACTCTTAGCAACATTATGCACAACAGAATGAAGCACTGCTCAATCCTGTGTC
>NW_006408758.1:2871602-2872602 GCF_000296735.1 Chrysochloris asiatica
TACAATGGAGTTGAGAAAAATAAGGAAGAAGTCAGGAAAGCACTACAGGAACAATCAAATAAGATAGATACAGCATTGGAAACAATTCAAAACATACAGAAAGTGGTACAATCGATTAATAATAGAATATCAGAAATGGACAATACGCTGAAAGGACAAAGGAGTAGAACTGAAGAGATGGAAGCCAGAACTAGTGAACTGGAAGACAAATCTCTCAATACTACCAAGATAGAAGAGCAAGCAGAAAAAACGGTTAAAAAATATGAAAAAGGTCTAAGATTTATGTTAGACAACATGAAGAAGAATAACTTAATAATTATTGGCGTTCCAGAACAGGAAGAATCACACAAGTCCACAGAGGAGATAGTTAAAGAACTGCTGGAAGAAAATTTCCCTAATATCCTGAAAAGTGAAAAGATAAGCATTCAAGAAGTTCAATGGACCTCAGGAAAAATAGAGTCCAAAAGAAAATCACCAAGACATATCATAATCAGGCTCTCCAAAATCAAAGATAAGAAGACAATCTTGAAAGCAGGAAGGGAAAAAAATAAGCATTATATACAAAGGCAAGAAAATCAGATTAAACTCAGATCTATGCAGAAACTATGCAAGCAAGAAGGCAATTCAGAGAAATGTATAAAACCTCGAAAGAAAAACAAACAAACAAAAACACCTGCCAACCAAGAATCCTTTATCCAGTAAAGCAGTCAATCAAATATGATGGTATAATCAAAACATTCCAAAATAAACAGAAACTAAGGGATTTCACCAAAGCCAACCCAGCACTACAAAACATCCTAAAGGGAGTTCTGTGGACTGGTACCCAACAAGAATAGACAATAACCAGAGATCCAGAGATTGGCATATGTGGCAACAAGACTCGGAACTCAATTGACAAATGGAAGAGTCAAGAACAGAACAAAACTATAAGAACAAATTCAGAGGATCTGGGAGGTCAGTCTATGATCAAAACAATTACAATGTGAATGAAGGTCAAAAT
>NW_006408758.1:2872875-2874148 GCF_000296735.1 Chrysochloris asiatica
CACATGAATTTAGCACAGGAAGACATGCAGAAAAAAGAAACCAGCAGCACCACAAAAAACAAATATAATTACAGCAACAAATTTTTACCTTTTGATAATTATACTGAATGTCAATGGATTAAATGTACCAATTAAGAGACAGAGAGTGGCAGAATGGATAAGAAAACAAGATCCCTCAGTATACTGCCTGCAAGAAACACACCTTAACACAAAGGCAAAAACAGACTAAAAGTCAAAATTGGAAACAAATATACCAAGCTAATTGCAATAAAAAATGAGCAGCAGTGGCAATACTAATCTCTGATAAAATAAAGTTTAAGGCAAAACCCAGCATAATAGACAAAGATGAACATTATCTCATGATTAACGGGACAATTGAACAAGATGACATAACCATAATAAATATCTATGTTCCTAATGAAAGAGCTCCAAAATACATAAAGCAAAGTCTAACATATTTGAAGAAAGAAATAGACAAATCTACAATAATACTGGGTGATTTTATTACACAACTTTTGCAGATGGATAGAACAACCAAAAAGAACTCTAGAAAGACACAGAGGAACTAAACAACACAATCAGCCAACTGGACTTCATATATGTATACAGATCATTCAACCCAACAACACCACAATGCACATTCTTTTCTAGCACACATGGAACATTCTTCAGAATAAACCATGTGTTAGGCCATAAAACAAGTCTCTATAAAATTACAAACATCAAAATATTACAAAGCAACTTCTCAGACAACAATTCTATCAAATTAGAAATAAACAACAAGAAGACAAAGGAAATAAAGTCAAATACATGGAAACTGAATAACACCCTGCTGAAAAGTGACTGGGCAGTAACAGAAGTAGAGAGTGAATTCACAAAGTTCCTAGAAACAAATGAGTTTGAAAACCCAACATACCATTATCTTTGGGACATGACAAAAACAGTGATGAGAGGACAGTTTATTGCAATGAATGCATGCAGCCAAAAAAAGAAAGAACCAAAATCAACACATTAAAACAACATCTCCTGTAACTAGAAATAGACCAGCAAATTAAACCTACAGTCAAGAGAAGAAAGGAAATAACAAAATTCAGAGCAGAAATAAATGAGATAGAAAACAGAAAAACTAGAGAAAGAATCAGCAGGACAAAAAGTTGGTTCTTTGAAAGAATTAATAAAATCGTCATACTATTGGCAAACCTAACAACAGAAAAGAGGGAGAAGACACAAATAACACGTATAAGAAATCACATGGGTGACATGACAAAAGAAC
>NW_006408758.1:2876013-2877491 GCF_000296735.1 Chrysochloris asiatica
TTTTAAATAAGGGAATATGAATGCTTGTTGGCAGATGGACTAAGTGTATAGAAAATCAAGATGATTATGTTAACAAATTATGTATTTGTTTTTTCTAAAATTGATTAAAATAAATTCTACAGCTACAGTACAAATGATTTTTGCCTCACCCTTACATATAAAGCATAATTTGACAGATATATGACTGTGTGTGTCTGTTTATCTTTTTGAAATGTATTATTTTATTCTTTCAACATTTAGAGAATCTATCATGAGTAAGAAGAAATTATTCCTATGTTGTTGGATCAAAATGGGCTTTATGAAATGATGTCATCTGTCCTAGATCTTAAGGGAGAAATCAAATCTTTGTGTAGGAGGAAATCATAAGATGCTAGTGTTAAACTAACACCATTTCCATTCTTGGACATGTAAATCCATCCTTTTTAGGTAAATGTCCATGCATTGCCTTTTAGACACAAGGTTGGTCTATTGTTTTAGAGCTAGTCCAATCCTTACATCCATTGCATAATTTTCTAACTAAAGTGCTTTCACATGTTATCTAGAGCTGTTCCTTCTTCTTCAGGATTGTGGCCATCAAAATCTATTAGCGTTTTCTCCATCTCTTCATGACATTGTGCAGTTGAACTCAGCAAGGGCTCAGGTTACCTAGCATTCTGCTGTTTTCTACTTTTTACACATGCTTATAAAATGGCTGTACTCAAGGACATAGGCATTCTTTGACATTCACTAAAGTACAGAGAATTTGATGTCACAGGAACACAGATGATGAAAGAAAATGATTACTTTGAGTTGTTTGCTTAACAAAGGATTTGCATATTGTAAAGAAAATTTGCATACTAGAAAGTTCTATACAAATGTAAGTAAGATCTATACAAATTGCAGTAACATTATGTTGTTGCCCTTCAAAGGATACTCTGACCTTGAGTCAATTTTCTTTTTCTTTTTCAATGATGGTGTCATTATGTATACCTCCACACAGTATTCATATTACTCATTCAAAACACTGCCAACCAGAAGTGGATTTTACTTGCTGCAACTTTATAAGCACAGTACAATCACTGAGAACTAATGTGCTAATTCTGTAGTTGATGAAATCAGAATAACCAATATCTTGCACCATTTTCTAACATTGGTGGAGTGATGAATTGCTTTGTCCTGCATCTAGTAAAAATTTTTCAGAATTTCAAAGAGAATTTAGAGATCATTTGGTCAAAAACCCCCATCATGGATTTGTGGAATTTTACAAAATTTCCAAAACCAAGATAAATTTAACATTTTCATTAAAATAAAACCAGAATGGAAAAAAAAAATGAATTACTATTGCAGCAACATGTGATAGTAGTACATGATAACAAAATGATCTTTGGCAAATTGTTGCAGTAATTACTAATTTCTTTACAATTGTTTCAGGAATAAATCAAGGTAAAAATAAAAAAAAAATAAAAAAGTATACTAGTCGTTTCTTTTTTTTTTTGGCC
>NW_006408758.1:2877591-2880470 GCF_000296735.1 Chrysochloris asiatica
TTTTTTTTTTTTTTTTAAAGAATGACTTGGAACGACCTCAGCTGCTAGTTTTAACTGCTGATGTTAAATGCCGATAATCTGTTTTCATTTTGATGGGACATTTCGTATTATGTTAAAGCTAATGATGTATTTATATTCGTGAGATATGTGGCAAAGCCTGGTAGAAATGCTTAATGAGTGGAATTCTTACATGTGGGAGCAATTGAAGGGCAACACATAGAATCTTATAGGTGAAATCTACTCACAGGGATTCCAAATGCAGCTGGCTTCTCTTGGAGTTCAAACAAGTACCTCAAGGCTGAATATGGCCCTCATAGTGATAAAAATAACATGTTTCCACACTTATGATGATAGGCACCTGTTATTTAGACATTTTCAACCAACAGCAGAAAAATGTTTTAAAAGTAAAATTTCTCATTGCCAGCCCTTCCCTACTCAGAGCTGTTTCCTTCCATACTAATCAAGGCAAAGCAGATACCCATCTCAAATTTGACTAGAGAAAGCAAATGCAAATAAAACTCTTCACTAAGTCATTTGAATATTATAACTGTCTGGTAACAGTGCTAAAAGATAAAGGGAAATTTAAAACAAGAAACAAAATGAACTAAATGGAACCAAAAAGAGAAAAAGTTAATATATTAATATTGGTCAGGCTGTCTCCAGTTTTCTTGTTGTTGTTACGAGATATTAAGTCAGTTCTGACTCATAGCGACTTTCTATAGAGTTTCCAAGGAGTGACTGGTGAGCTTGAACCGCTGACCTTGTGGTTCAAATTGACTTTTCAATCCAGGGCATTAACCTGCAGTGCCACCACTGCTGTCTTATGCCCTGGCTCTTAGTTCTGCTGTTGCTGCTTACTTCTAACACTTTTTGGCATCTTCTCTGGCATCACAGCTTTCTGTATTTGGATTCAGGAGGTTTAATCTATAGGGAACTGGGGTCCATAGGATGTACTCCATTCCTGTCTCTCCTTTCTTGATGGTAGTAAAATTCTTCCTCTTACTTCTCAAACAACTCATTTTAACCCAACAGGGTGGCAAATTTGACCAATCCATACATTGTATTTCCAATGTTTTGCCATTACAATTAACACTGTTGATAATCACTTGCAATTGAATCACATAATCCTATCAGAAATTTTGTAGAAGTTCTGGTGTGAAGCTGTGGGCTAATGTGTCAGACTGCAAAGTCATTTGAACTGCAAGGTCAATAGTTCAAGCTCACCAGCTGCTCCTTGGAAACCCTACACAGGGTCACTACGGGTTGGAATCAACTCAACGGCACTTAACAACAACAAAGACTATGACTAGAAAATCCATAGAAAAGAATTCACTGCACAGCACATGAAGGTGAATTTAAAATTATCCATACTTGTTATATTAAAATGCTTGTCTATGTGCATGGGTGATGATAACACTGAATAGACATGTGAAATGATTATGTTGAATAGATGAGTGACAGTAGGTTCTGTGGCAAATCATTTGCAAATCAGTCATGACTCTGCCTATGAAATAACTCACAAAAGACTTGGGTTTCAAAAAGTTTGTTTGAGATGGGCAGTGAAACAACTCACTGAAGAGCATAAACAGAAACATTTGGAAATCTATAAACAAATTTGGATATGTATTCAAAGGGAGGTAAAAGTTTCTTTTAAAAAAAGAATCACTCAACATAATGTCCTCAAGATTCATCCATGTTATGCGGTGGCTTGCAGCTTCCTTGAAGAATAAGAAGAAAGCTGCAAGCCACCGCATAACATGGATGAACCTTGAGGACATTATGTTGAGTCAGATTAGTCAGTCACAAAAGGAGAAATACTGCATAGGACCACTACTGTAAAAGACTAAGAAAAATAACCCATACTAAAGGGGGGTGGATTCTTTGCTGGATGCTGGGATGTGGGGGTGGGGTGAGGGGAGGGAGGAGAAGGTTGAGCACAGGGCAAGGAATAGACACAGGATAGTTTGGGTACTGGGGAGAGGGCAATATATAATAAGGGAGAGGGGAATGGAAGAACAAAGCAGATGGGAGAACAATATACCATAGGATGAATGTAAAACTAACATTCTTCCATGTAAACTATCATATAATTCACAATAAAACATTACATAATAATAATAACTACTAGTGATGAGACATGGATTAATCACTATCAGCCTGAGCATCAATGTCAGACTAGGAAATGGAAACATCCTCAGTCACCAACCAAGAAAAAGTTCAAAAGTCAGCCATCATCTGGAAAATTGATGCTTACAGTTTTCTGGGATTCTCAAGGGCCAGTGTTGGAACTCAATCAGGAAAAATGTTCAACATCAACATTTTTTATGCTAACTGAAGAGCTGAAGCCTAAATTTTGGATTGAATGCAGAGGATGGCTGTCCAAGGACATTGCGATCTTACATGACAATGCACAATCTCACACCTCTGCCCACACTTTTTTCACTCTGCAACAATTTTGTTTTGAAGAATTAAAGAATTCCCCTATAGTCTTGATCTTATTTCATCAGACTTTCACTGCTTGGTTCCCTGAAAGCAGCCCTTTGAGGATGAAGATTTACCTCTGATGAAGAAGTGATAATAGCAGAATATTCATGGCTCACAGCTCAGCCTAAAAGATTTTTAAATAAGGGAATATGAATGCTTGTTGGCAGATGGACTAAGTGTATAGAAAATCAAGATGATTATGTTAACAAATTATGTATTTGTTTTTTCTAAAATTGATTAAAATAAATTCTACAGCTACAGTACAAATGATTTTTGCCTCACCCTTACATATAAAGCATAGAGTCCTGGTGTAGCACTATAGAATAAGCCCTGAACCACAAGATACGTTTAGTCTCAAGATTGGTGGTTCAAACTCACCAGCTATTCCTCAGAAT